>NC_134091.1:16836499-17132743 GCF_000715075.1 Nicotiana tabacum
AATCATTAATACTTGTATTAAAATAAATTATCTATATTACGTTTTTCGAGATGCGACCCTTTTCCGAACTCTACTTGAACACAAAATACTTTGTGCCCGGCTGATTTAATATCTTGTACAATATGGAAGTTAATTTGCAGGACAAACCTAAAGTAATTCTCGTGAGCATGTGGCTGCGTGATTAAATGTACAATTTTCTTGTTCCAACTTATATGGCAGTTCTTTTTTATCTTTTACAAATTTTTAGACTTTTGGAAAAATTGACACCATATTATTATTACACACAACTTTCGCAAGTTTCAAAAATTCAAACCCAAATAGTGATACAGTCTACCATTACTACTCATATTAATATACTGTGCAAGTCAAGTCAACATTTTTAGTTTGTTTAACAAAATGGCGTCACATAAGGTGAGAAAGATGGAACACTAATCAACTGAATTGACAGAATAGAGAGTGTCACTCTTTTATGATCTATTTTTAGCTAAAACAAGCATTTGCCTCTATTTTCTCAAATTAGCGATTTACAATACACTATAGTCGCTTTATAACATTTAACAAGAATGGCAAACTTACATAGATAGTTAAAGTCCAAGTATCATTCTATAAACGAAAAAGGTTCAAATATGCCCTTATACTACGCAAAATTGAGCGAATTTGTCCGTTGTTGATACTTTGACACAAACATGCCTCGATCGTCCAAGCTTAAAGACTTTAATGGGCCAAATATGTCGTCAAAGTATGTGCGTGAGATCAAATATGCCCTTTATATGGGGCTGATTAAAATAAAGGCATATATATAGTTGGAGCAAGTATTAAATGACAGAAGCATGTTTGTACCAAAGTATTAACGACGACGGGCAAATTCAGTCAATTCAATGCATATTTGGACCTTTTCAATTATTTAAAAGAATTGAGTGAAGATACTACTACTAAGTTCTAATACGTATTTCACAACACTGTTACGTTTTCTTTCTATTTGTTATCCTATTGTTTACAAGATTAATGTTGACCGAGAAAAATATTGATAACAACCCGTGAAAGGATTCAATCTTATGATACACGAGTTAGGTAACAATAAATAATGAGTCCTTAGTAGAGTACTAGTACTATAGTCTATACATACAAAAGATACGAGTGGATATTTTGTCTCAGTAATGCCAATCAATATAAATGCAAATGATTCATTCGTTTAAAATGTCCCCACCCAAAATGTCATGATCTGTTTTCAAAGACAACTAGAATGACATTAAATTTAATTTGTGACTTTAGGACTCTTCTCTTGGCTTCTTGATTCACCGTCAGTTGAAATTTGCCTAACAAACAAAAAAAAACGTAAGAAGCAAAATGTGTTGCCAATTGATGGTACGTACTAAATTGGATGGATTGCACCACTTCAAAAGGTTCAATCTATCTAGACAACTTAAACAAATCTCATCTAGTTAATGCACGTAAGGCTTGCATGTTATGCCTCATCATACATGCCCCATATGTATCTATATTTTTTTTTTCCGAGATCAACTTGTGCACCTCGATCTCGCTATTTTCTATTAGTACATGTATCGGGTAAGTTTACCCATCAAGACTAAGGCTAATGAGAAATCACTTAGTATTTTTTGTTTGTACTGGAAGTTGAATCCCGATCTCAAATAATTTTTACTTACTTCATTAACTGATAGGCCACACTCGTGAGTGCAACAACATATGTATATACAGAGGCGATATCATGATTTGAAGTTTATGGGTTCAGAATTCTAGTCCATTTAAATTACTAGGTTGTAAGTTAATATTTTATACATATTCAATGAATTTCTTAAGACAAATACAAGACTTGAACTAAAGATACTAGGTTCGACCGAACCCGCATTCTGCATTCTATCACCGCTCCTCGTATCTATCTATATTGTGTCCAACATATTTTACCTAAGACCAAGGAATTAATCAGATCATATAACACTTTTGACTGTCCGACATGATTTAACGCCCAGATAATTTTATCTAGGATCAAACCTAGTACGATTGATATACACCTCAAACATTCTGTCTAAACAGGGTAAATGCTTTATATGAAAGAGATATGGAACATGGTATAGTACGAAGTGTTTAAAGAAAAGAAAGTAAAAAAAAGCAAGTGCATTGAAGACCAAAAAGAACATAGAAAAGTAGTACAGTACAGAGTTAATAGTTAGGTAAAGGGTTTCGGGGGGGGGGGGGGGGGTAGTATGACCCACACACACGTGTACTAAGGGGTCCATTTTACAGACCATGTTATGCCACAGAAGAAGAATTTTGGCTGCTTAGTTAAGGTCAACATCTCAATCATAGAGCCATTATTTTGAGTGGACAGACTCGTCTTCTCCACTAAATTAAACACCACTCAATTTTTTTTATATCTTAAGCTAAAGATAAGAGATGTTTGCTTGTTTCTTGTCTTGCCATCCTACAATTCCTACTGTCTTTTGAGAGAGATAGAAGAAAAAGGCACATAGGTTTCAAGTGGCTATAGTGGGCAAAGCAGAAAAAAGAGTTTTTTGCACCAAAAGATCTTTGTTCTTTGACTGTAAAGTCTTTGTTCTATACAATGTTTGTTTCTCTCTGTCCTCTTTCTTGTACCCAAATGGACCTTAGAGTCTAACAACAACCACAATAACAGATTCGGTGTAAACCCATACGTGGGGTCTAGGAAGGATAGTGTGTACGCAGTCTTACTCTTACCTTGTGAAGGTAGAAAGGTTGTTTTCGATAAACCTTCCGCTCAGAAAAGCGAAATCACAACATTGTCGCGACCACGTAGTTAAAAGTAGTGTGCTCTACCGCTGAGCTAAGACGACTTGCTACCTTGCTTCTAATGCAATTCAAAAATTAGCTCATAATGTAATATTAGCTCAAGATCATATAACGAGACAATAATTTATTCCATCAACGAATGCCGGACACTTAACATCTCCTTCCTCTGCACGCTAGTGGCTAGACATGTAGAGTGCAGACGACATCATAATGTGACCTCATCTAAAAATTTAAGATATTAAAAAACGTACACTTTTATAACTTAATTATTTTTTTAGTAGTGGTGAGTCGCACATAACTTATGTTTTAATTGGTAGTTTTATACAGTTATTATATCTTTCTAAATGACAGGAGAGGTACACAATTGCAATGTTAATGCTTCTCTCATGAGGCTCACAAAAAAAAAAAAAAAAAAAAAAGAATAATTTTTCTGATTTTTTTCAGATGAAAGAATGTGATTTGACAAAGGAAAGAGCAATTCCAGACCAAGAATATCAATGATTATGTTGTTTTCGAGCAGTCCAACTATTTGGTACATTGTCACATCATTGCAAGTCCAGAATTTACATTTATGTACCTAGATTTTGTGTCAATTCTCAGAGCCTAAGCTAGCTTTAAAAAATAGTTAGCCAAAGAAATCAAAGATTTGCCAGAATCCAATCAGACAGTGAGACAAAAAGAAGACTGTACATTGATACTTTCAACATTATAGGATAAATCAATCAGACAGAAATATAGAGAGAATACATATGAAATAAGTGCCAGAATCCAGTGCTTACGCTTCTTGCGACTAATTAATGTATAATACAAGAATTAATTTAATAAGAGGGTGATCAGCAAGTTTCTCATTGTAGGGAGAACAAGGAGAAAAAATTGGAAAAAGAAAAACAAAACTCTTAAGGATCCTATAATCAAACTTACTAACTACTGATGTTACAACGAAAAATGGCTTTCCCTCACTACGATTCGCTACTAAGGAAGATACGAGTATACATTTGATTAAAATCAGAGAATTTACCTCTGATTATAGGCATATATTCCAAATTTTAATCATTCTCAGAAAGTGGACTATGTACTATGAATTTCAGAGCTCCATCTTCTGAGGTAGAGGAGGCAAACTAGAAATATTAATGCATGTATCCCACCAGTCAAAGAATCCAGTTCACATTCTTTGTTTACTGAAACAGAAAGAACCATTGGGACAACGATGCCATACCTCCCAATTGTAATCGTCTATGAAGCAGTCGTTAGTATTGCACCTCTGCTTAACTCGTCACTCACTATTATATCTTGCATCTGTGAATAGTAAAGTAAGGATGATCAAATATGTTTATTTCAAGGCAAACGAGTTCAGCTTGTCTACAGAAAGTGAGGCATCTGACCTCCAAAAGGTCTCTTTCCTTCCATGGCGTCTTTCTTCTCTTGGCAGCTTGAGCATAGGAAAGGGCCATCCCATGGCCGCGAATATCTTGTCTTCGAGGAGCCAGCATGTATTGAAACACCTTGACCTGGCTTTATCTCCACTTGACAGATGGCACATATGAATAACTTAAACATGTTGCACACTGGATATTTCGCGTCTAACCTGCAATCGTGGGAAGAAAGCAAATATAAACACTAGATCTGAGCCCACCGCTATATCTGAAATGGGAGTTCCAATTTGCGCATCAGATGCAAAGAAACACTTAGCATGTGACAAACCTGTCTGAAAGAGATGCAGATCCTTCCTCAAATAGTTCTTCCACTACATCCGGTTCACAAAAATCTTTCTGAATATCAGAAGACGACGCCGAAGTTCTTTTGCGAAACATAGACTTGAATACTCCTTTTCCTGACTTTTTGGGTGGCGGTGGAGGAATTGGTTTTTCTGGGGGATGTACATCGAGCACAATACAGGTCGTATCATCTCGAATCCCTTTTGGCTGTACAGCTTCCTGCATATTGGAGTAAGAGTTAAGACTAGATAGAAGCAAATCCAAGTAAAGACATCACATATCAAGTACATAATCATACTTTTACAATTTGGGAGGCGGAAGCATCCGCAGGCATTCCGTGACAGCATTCAACAGCCATTTCTGCAGATAAAGCATCCCAGACACCATCACTTGCTATTACAAGCCTTCCACCTGCTGCTGATAGCTGTTGACATAATGCTTATTGTTTAGAACAGATATGAGATATGACTTCCAATTAGGAAAGAAAAAAAAGTGCTTGTGCAACTAGAAGACCAAAACGTTCAGGCCAATCTAGAAGTTGTTATTCTAACGGGAACATACAAATGAAGAATAAAATCCCTTCTTCAGAAAATGAAAAGAATAAAATCTAGTGTTCCGATGTTTCTAGGCTGAGGGAAGCCAGGAACTACTATGATTTCTATTAAATATTACATAGCTCGCTATATTGACTTAAACTTCTATATGCTGAGTAACATCCAGCAACTCCAAGTACTATCAACTCTATCTCTCCCTCCATCACACACACACATACATTGAGTTCTTGAAAAGGGATGGTATCATTGATGTCAAGCTAATGATGGTAATATACTATGCCTTTGCACTTAAATGCAAAGATACAAAAACGATTCGGGACAAACTAAAATCAGGAAACAGTACACTTTCTCCCCCAATAATTGCACCAATCAAGACTGGATTAAAGGCTTATAGTCATTGTGTATCATCAAACAAGCATCCAAAGCCAAAAAAAAATGCAAAACCACCAGGCCGTGGAAAATCGTTTCCAGGAAAACCAAAGAAAGAAATTTTGACTAGAGTCCACCCTCACTGTCAAACACAGGGTTTACTGACATTTCAACCAAGAAATCTTAAAAGCTTTAGTATAGAGCCTAAAATCAAACTGTACTATTCATACCCCAAATTTGACAAAATATAGAATAGTGGGCAAGAGGTAGAGCTGTTTATTTATTTATTGTGCCAAGAAGTAGAGTCTTTCCAGGTGAACTCAAGCTGCAAATCTATTGTTGCAGATACACAAAGGAAATGAAGAGCAATGGGATAAGCACATAAAAAACAGAGCAGAAAACATCATAGACCAACCTTCACTTGCTTCACATAGGGTACAGGAACTATATATTCGCCAACATCCATATCTCCAATGGATCTCGAGAGGCAGAGCCCACCAGGCCAACATCTCAAAGGACCAATCTGAAATGAATTTCAATCACTGGTAAGACAAATCACAAAGCTAACCCACTTCCCGAAACTTCTTCCGGGAGAAGAAAGTCTGAGAAAATGAAAAGTAAAAAGTGAACCATAAAATAGGACATGCCAATACATAGTAAATGAGTCGTGGCCTATAGCTACTAACTTCAAGGAGACAAGGGGGAAGAGGTATTTTTTGTATGTTCAAGTGGGGCCCGGGGGGTTGTTGTCGTGATGTTTTAAAACCAGAGACCATATAGCACAAAAGATAAGGCAACCCTCTGTACCACCACCAGCATTAAGCCGGCCAACTTCTCCACCACAGGCTGTTATACGTTCCCTCCTATTCAATTAAAAACATATATAATCAATACCTTAATGCAAGAGGTGAAAGTATATTAATCAATTGGTGAAAGGCATTAATCTTACTCCTCTTCATTGCAGTCAAGCCTATGATCGGCTGATAGATAATAAATTCCTCCTTCAGCTGATTCTAGTATGCACCGAGAATCGCCAACTGATGCAACTGTTACAACCCATCCTTCAATTATGACAAACGTGACTGTTGTCCCTGAGGTTTTTGCTACATAGTATAGTAGGAGGCAATTAGATCGTTTCGACAATATTGGAAATAAGGTAATTGGAGATAGTAACAATAGAAGCCAAAATCCAGAAAGAAAAAAGCATATAGCAAGAGCTGAAGAAAACATGTAGAATATCATCCGAAGCAAATATGAAGGCTAGAATTCAAAAGCCTCAAAGTAATAACAAGTCTTGCATCAACATGTGGAACATCGCAAGTTTTGTGCTATGTTTGATCAAGCAGGCATAATACCAACACAAAACTAAACCCTTTTTATGCATACCAAATTGCAATATCATGTTTCCAGAAATGAATAAAGAAATTACTCATACCTCTTTCTTGGAAATCTTTATCTGTTTTGACAAATCCTGCAACCAAAGCTCTAGGAAGTGCTGCAACCCATTCATCTCTGCTAAGATCTGGAGGAATAGCACTCAACACATTCTGCAAGAGATTTTCTTTAGCATATATAGCGGCTGCTGACCCATTGTGCCCATCAAATAACTGCAAAGGTGGGAGATTACAAATTATAAGACGGACATTATTTAAGAAAGGAAAAGGGAGTGCAAATAATTGAAATTTAACATCTTAAAAAGAATTTCAAGGTCAACAGCAAAGATTTTCGCTAGAAGTTAACGCAGAAATTCCATACTTGAAACACGCATTAAAATTGAGAAGAACTGAAATGGCATCTCTCCTGATATGTCAGGAAGTTGGGGAAAAATAAAAGTAAATCACGGTGACAAAAGCCATTATAAAGATAAGGCCCATAAATAGAAAATAAGAAAAAGGAAAAAGACCACCAACTTATAAAAGCAGAGATGGAAACTATCTTATAAGATTTACAAGTCAAAAACATAACTTACGACACAGAGTTGTACAACTAGAGATATCATTAGAATATTTCAAGAAACCAACCAAATTCACAAGGCACCGAATCCTAGATAACAAACAGCAGGCTAGTCGGTATCAAAGTTGCATCACAGCCACATGTCGCATTAGCCAGTTTCTGCGAATGCTTATCTGAACAATAAGTTAAGTTCACTTTATTTTTTGATAAGGAAACTTATTTATTAATTGATGGGGTAATTTTTTGGCATACAAGCCGAATACCGAAAAGTAGAGAATCTACAAGAGACACTCAATCATCTATACAAGCAGGGACTTCATGGTGCACTAAAAGGAAACTAAAGATAAAAAGACTATTCCTTAGATTTAAAAAGCATTTTCTATCCTTCAAGCGATCTCCTATTCTCTCCTTACATACAACCAACACAAGAGCTAATGAGGCAACATCCCATGCCTTAAGTTCTACTTGTTTAATGAATACAACTTTCTTTATCTCCATGGATTGTTATATAGCATAACTAAATGGTGGCCATCAAACTTTTAAAAGCGAATCAACCTCAATATACGCCTCTACTTCCTAGATGCTGTACAATGATAATAGGAACAAACAAAGATTATCCTTCTTGAGCTGACTACTTGCATTATGCACAATCCATCTTAGACAACAAAGTCAAAGAAGCAAAAGCAGCACCTTTAAAAGACTATCCTCTCTCAGTACCAACAAGCAATTGTTTTTCTCAACCATATACACAAAATAAAGCACTGACTGGATTCAACAAGAAATCTATCTGATAATCCAACAATAACAAATATTAACACAAAGACATATATAACAAGGAATCTACAGCATTAGCATATAAATGGGACATTTTCCTCAAGAAGCATAAGAAACTTACTCCAAATACAGAATAAGTGGCAACTCCATCACCCAAAACTCGCTGACATTCGGTCTTAACAAACGTAAAGTCTTCGCCTTTTTTGCTCTGACTAGCTTGACCATGAGAAATCTCAGGTCTTTCAATCTTCTCATTAGCCAATTCACGCTTTAACAACACAGACAATGGGACCGTTTGATGTTCACCCTTAGACAACATTATTAGGTCCCTCTCTCAAATCAGATAAAGACTGTATCGTTTTTTCCAATCAAAACAAATGTAACTTCCCAAAATTACTCCTTCATTGACTGTCAATGTATTTGGTCAACGCAAATCCAACGATGACCTATACGCACAAAAGATTAAACATCCACATCAATACATCTTAAATCACAAAATCTAGCCTAAATATCTAATCAAATACACGATCACAAGGAATGAAGGAATGAAACTAATCTCACTATTTTAATATAATCAAAGATCTCCTCATAATGAACATTAAAAATCAAGAATAAAAAACCCCAGATTCCAAACTCATGTATTTTTATCAGGGAAAATGTAAAAGAACATAAAATTAGAAAATGCGAGAAAAAAATGCAATTACAAAAACGTAAAAAGAAAAACGCACGGTGTGAAGATAAAAGTTCCATAGTGGTGCGTATACAATACTGTTTTTTTCTTCTGTTTTTTTCCTTGGGGACAGAGAAAAGAGTTGTCAATGTTTAAAGGCGCATAAAATGGAGTTTTTGGCCTTAATTTTTGTTTCTCTTTTTTTCTTGTTGCTATGTGTAGTTTGTTTCTTTTTTCTGGGTATTTTGGTTTCTGAAAAAAGATAGAAGAAGAAAGAGGAGGTGTTGTATAGATTTGCAGAAATGGTGGTTTAATTTGTTGCATAACATAATGTTAGATGTAATGTAATAACATGTGTGCTGACAATGTCCGAGAAACGCACCGTTTGTTTGATTCGGCGTTAACTAAATTAAAACTAAAATAAAAGTTGGAATATATGAGCTGTTATTTACCTTATCCTGCGCATTTCTTACTCTATCCTGCTAGCTTGCGCTCCTTGGCGCGTTTTCTTCTTTTCTTTTCCCCTTTTGGGAAAAGAATACCATTTCTGTTAGGATAACCGAAAACAATTTCTGAACGTTTTCAGAAAAAGAAAAAGGTAAGTTACTACTTGTAATTATTCAATAAAAAGTTTTTATTGCAACTGGTTCAAGGTACTTTCTTCTACAGTATTTTTCATAGAAAAAATACCTTTAAAATATTTTGTAAAAAGGTTTACATACAATTGCCAAACAACCAACTTTTTTCGAATAATAATATGAAAAACTGCATGATTATCGTACCATTCATGTTTCTTCTCATAAATATTCTACCTTCTTATAAAAGTCTAAAAGACTAAAGTTTGTGCTCCACGAAAGTGTTTGGGCTAAATTGTCATAATTATGTGTGAGCTTAATCAATATTAATTAAGAAAGTTTTCGAAGGCCGGCACGTATCAGCAATTTGTCGTCAACAAAGGATGAAGGCGAGGTCGAAGACTCAATAGAGGTCGAGAACGAGGACGAGGACGAGTACTCTCTTTAGCAGAGTAGTAACGACTAGTTTTAGAAATAAGACTTTAAAGAAAATATTTCAGTGAATATTCCTCCGATATGATACTATTAGGGTTTTTATGGCTCATATGCCCTTATAAATAGAAAGATATGTAGCTATATGAAGAATTGGACACTCGTTGTAAAAAACTACACATTGACATTCTCTGAAAATTCTTGTTTTATCATTGACATACAAAATATACCTTTTCTTGAGATCTTTGTCTATCGTTTCTCCCACGATCCAAGGAGGATGTGAAAATTGTAAGGCTTGTCATCATCTATCGTTGCGAGAGGGGATATCAAAGAAGCTCACCCTTTTCGGGTGACTCCTATGCATTTATTTATATAAATGTCATTCATTGTTATTTATTGCTATTTAATGCTACCATCTTTGTTCTTCGGTATCGAATATTACTTTATTGTCACCATTTACTGCTACTCAAATAGTACTCGTAACATCTTGCTATAAAATCGGTTGATTAATCTTTTGGATATTAATATTGGCTAATATTAACCCCATTCTATTAGAAAATCTAATTGTTTAAACCTGGATCTAAATTTTGGGTCAAACAGAAAGCTTAATGAAATTACAGTTTATATTCTAAGCTATATTACATAAAGGGTAGTTTGATGCATGAAGCATTTTATATTTACGCATGGTTTGGAGAAGGACCGCACCCTAAGAGGTGTGATATAGGTTTATCCTGATGCAAGTATCAATGGCCGACCGATTTCACGGCTGACACTCGTGACATATAAATCGTAGGAAAACAACTTTAATTTGTCGTTGCTCTAATGGTAAGCTATATTATGTAACATATATTTAAAAGAAAACGAGAAAAAAATTGAAGGGAATTGCATATTAAAACTTTGGACTGACTTTCTTGTCAACAACTTCTGTTATGCACTTACTCTGAATAGGCCCTCATTTACATGTGAGTTGTAACAAATAAAATTAAAAAAAGAAAAGAAAAGAAAAGAAAGAGAATGGAGCACTTTTTGTGATCCATTTTATTAAATAGGAAAAGCCGACTTATCACTTGAAAGTTGAGTCGGCCAATGAGTAACTGATTGGCACGTAGAGTTAAATTTGAAGCGGTTCACACTAATAAATACACTACTCGAAAAACTTTTTTTTGCGGGTGAAAAAAAAAAATATTTTTGCGCACTTAGTGTTTAGACTAAATTGCCAAATTTAATTTTAAAGATTAATTTGATAATACGTACTACTTTATGAATAGCAAAATTTATATACAAGATATTTGTCTTATATTTATTGATTTGTTAAAGTTCAACTTGAGTATGTTTTCTCCGGAAATATTCCCTCTATGTATGTTCAGAAAGGATGGAGTCAAAATACAAACATCAAATTATTTAATCTCTATTTAAATCTAGATATTATTTAAAAATTTAAAAATTTAAAAATAATTTTCAAAAGGGATCATAAATAATTACTATAAATCACAAACATTGTGATATATAAAGAATCGTAGTTAAATTATTTGACTTTTAAGTGGTGATAATATTATATAAAACGAGATTAAGACTTAAGAGATATTATTATTTGTTAATTGTCGAGACGTTGATGATAATAGAGGCCTAATTAATCTAATTAAAAGACATGCATCCCAATTAAATGGAGAATATAGTTGTTTTTATCTTAGATTAAAATTATTCTTTTTAAGCAATTTATTATCATCTTGGTTGTAAAATAGACTTTCATTTTACATAAAATTGTTACTACAGTCTAGCTTTGAAAATAAAAGGAAAAATAAGATAGTGGAGAAATATGGGATTATGATTTAATGTGGGGGTAACATTTTTTTCTCTGCTGTCTGTGTTTCAACCAAATGCTTTGACCTCCAAATGGCCCCCGAAATCCACGGCGTCAATCACATGTTGCACTTTTTGATATTTCCCTCTTCTACGCGCACCTACCATGTGTTTCCTTCAACTGTTTTTTTTATTTTTATTTTATGGGATTTGATAATCCGAATTGAGTTGAGAAATCCCAATAATTCGTTAAACTCTCTCTCTAAATATAAAAGAAAAATAAAGCAAAAAAAGAAGAAAAGAATTAGCTAGAAATCAAGTGAGAGAATGAAACTCTAATAATATCTTAGTAACACGCAAAGAAATGTTAAAAAGCAAAGCGCATATCACAAAACGAGACTCTGAAATAAAGACTAAATTGGATTAAACCATCGGCTATCGAATTAGACTCCCTACGTTTCATTAACTTTTTATGCTAATAACTTGCGCTTATCACTTAAAGATATTAGTATGACTTATGGTTAGAGCTGTCAATATGGGTCAGGCCGGGCCGGGTTAGTCTAGTCCAATCCAACCCATGTAGGCTTTAGTAAATAACGAGTTGGGTTGGGCTAGCCCACCATTTTGATGGACCTTATAATAGTCAATCCACCCCAGCCCTATGTGTTCCTTGGGCTCCCATGAGCCGGCCCATCATCTTTTAAAATATAATTTTATATTTTTTCTTTAAGTTCTAACCTAAAAAAAGATAAATATTTAAAAGTTAAAAAATATCTTATTGGAAAATTTTCGTGAATCTTAATAACTTTTTATACTGTTCCAATATATCACAATAAACACTAAAAAAGTAAAAGACAAGACTATATTTCATTCACTAAAAGTCAAAACTCAAAACAAACTATTCAAGAGAACGTCCATGACGCTTATGGGGTATCCAACACATCTTCTTCAAACACATTTGAATCCGCTTGTGATAAGGTTGTCTTAACATCTTCACTTTCATCTACATCTACAATTCATACGCAATATTAATTAGTTAAATCTTAAAATAATAACATTTTAAAACTAATAATATTCAAATTCACATAAAAAAATATTACAAGTTTGAGTTTGGGAAAAGTCGTGCAACCAGTTTCAAGTAGTAACAAGTATTTGGACATTTTCATGATGGATGCAACTTCTGTACTTTGTCAGAACAAGCACACCAATGCTAAATGTTGATTCCGACACTACAGTGGTAATAGGAATACTAAGTACATCACGTGCCATCACTAAAAGATCGGGATATTTTCTAGAATGGTCCTTCCAATACATCTCTTGAAACTTCTCAAGATCAAGCTTTGATTCCTCTAACTAAAGATCCAATTCTGACTTTCCATCGCTAGAGGCAGTATACATTTTATATATTTTAAATAAATATTTTTATTAGGCCCATGAGCCGGCTCACCCCAGCCTCAATTAAGCCTAACAAGTCACATGCTTACTCGGGCCGGGCTTAAAAGCCTCGTTTTTAAATGGGTTTCAAAAAATCTAGCCCAACCCTGCTAAATTACGAGCTGAACTAGGCCGGCCCAATAAATCAAGCCCATATTGACGGCTCTACTTATGGTGCATCATAAATGGACACAGATTTGATGACTTGACTACTGACATGACAAAAATTTTAAAGTTGAGTATGATTGAGAAAACACGCAATTTGAACAAGAAAAGATTTAGGCAAGTATACGTAGATCCATTGACCATCAACTAAATCAACTAAAAGTTTTAAAATACATCTAACATCATTGGATCATCAATATTGAATCATGACAATGCTTCTAAAGGCTACAAAAGTTTGGACATTACTCCATCTAATTCACTTTAATTAATTTGTTTTGGCTGTTTTCACATATATTAAGGTATCCATCTTTTAATATTAATTAACAATAAAATTGATCATATTAATCTTAATTTGTTCATTGGAAATATAACAAATACTCCTAGGCTTTTTAACTCTAAAGACAACTTTAGAAAAAAAGAGTTAATTTTTTCTTGACATCTGAAAATATTAAATATTGTGGACTACAAAAAAAATGCCAAAAAATTAATTAAAGTGGATGGGGAGGAGTAATGTTTGGCTGCTTATTGATTGAATATTCTAATATTAGTGATAGTAATTAACTTGAAGCGGAACAATCCAGGATGTAAACTGGAATAATTGTGCGACATAGCGATTGAATCAAGAATTTAATCTATCTAATCTTATTAATAATACAAAAATTAATAGTCCTTGATTAATTGCTCAATTTAATGAAACTAATTAAATCACCATCTTAGCTTTAACTTGCTAGAGAGGGTCAAATTGGATAACCAGTCAACTTCAGTTATCTTTAGACCAGATCATACGGGAAAAAATGCAGCTGTCACTTGACATTAATCCCCATTTATTACTCTAAAACTTCCCTTTGTAGTATATGATTTTCTTTTCACAAATGGGAAAGAGCAATGACTTTGCTAACTCGTCAATAAAATTAAAATATGCAACTTTCAGCTTATTGCATCAACATTATGCAACTAATATTTTATATGAAAAACCTCCAAATATGGCCGAAAAATTAAGTCTAATTAGCATGCAAGGTTTAGCTGAGTTGGTTGGGTGATTGGTTTATCTGATGAGACCTCAGATCGATTCCCCTCACCAGCAACCTCTTCAGTTAGAGCTTGTCATACCGGGACTTGCCTAGTACAGTATACACCCGAAGGGTATTGGCTCCAGGTTTCCCTGGATTTTTTTTTTTTAAAAAATAAGTCTAATCCGAAATATATGGTATTTATTTTGGCAGTACATATATATACATATAAAATTATCTTGTAATTATATTTATGTCAACCACTCACTTTATGTATATTTTCATGTGTAAAAAACAATACATATAGGGTGATGAAGATAGAGCAGAGCACGTTGTGGTGTATAAAATAGTAAGAGAAGAAAGCTGTAGCAGTGGCACACAGCAAATGTAGCAATCAAACAGGTTGTCCAAATTACATCAAATCATATGTCTAGAGTAAGCTACGCATATTTGCTGCCATGGTCAATTCACACCTAGATTTGGTCAATTATCATACATATTATTTTAATTTATTACTACTTTTCTATTCTATTTTTCTATTGCTGCAAATATTTTTCTTCTTGCCCATTACGTACAGCTAGCTTTTCTGGACCGCGAGGATTTTAGCCAGATATTCAGCTCTACCGTATTACATACAAGAGGGAAAATTACTTTAACCTGCACTTATCACCTAACTTCTCTATTCTATGCATGAAATTAATTTTCTATTTTTATCATCACAATGCATACTAGCTACGGGTTCAACTGAACCCATAACTTTAAAAATATAATGGATTCAATATTAAAAATCTTAAAATTGAACCCATAGGATTTAAATCTTGGATCCGCCTCTGATCATAGTTAATATATATTGGCTCGTATGATTAATTATTTAGTTTGATGCAAAATACTGAGCGTGTATATTGTTTGTTATTACAAAGTTTTCATTTAACATATTTCCGAGTTTTCAGCCAAAATATTATTCAGCGGCACGCTATAGTAATAATATAACTGGGGTATGTTGTTGTAGCCAAAATAATGTTCAAATAATAAATTAAACGTTTAACTTGCAAAGTTAATTAATAAAAGTAAAATATAACAAAGGAACCAACTCTATTTTTCTCCAAAAAGGTTAGTATAAGCTAGAGTTTTCCCTGTGGTTCTTTCTAACTGACGAACGCAAGAGAAGAAAAGATTAGCTGTTCAATTTGCACGTCAAAAGGAGGAACATAACGGAGTTGCAAAAAATATTAGTAGTACTACTAACAACTAAACTACTAGTATCATTTTTCAATGACTTTTTCTGAATCAAGATCAACCCTCCTTGTTGTGCTGCTGACAGATGTACTAAAACTTGTGCGACAACATATTAGACAGAGAAACAAAGTGAACAGCAAATTCTCATCTCCTGCAAAAGTCACCAGTTGTTCATTAGAGAGACAAACAATGACAACCAAGAAAGTGAGCACATATTTAACAGTCTAATAGTTCCTTTTGTAGACATAGATTTAAGAAGGAAAAAGGGAGAGTTAAGGGGTTGGGGTGATAGTGGCCCTCACACCATCTATATGTTGTTCAATAATCTCTAGTAGTAGCATATATGTGAGATCATGTTTCCCATTTCCCACCTACAGAAACATCTACAATTAATGTGCTAAAGTGACATTTAGTTCTATAGTTATTCTTGCACTTTGTCTCCACCAGCTATTTAATCCACAACTAGCTGCTATGTATGATATTTTGTTCAAGCAGCTAGCTGTAATTACAGTTGTCTGCAGACTATAACACAACATGTCAACATTTGCAAGTTGTATCTTTAAAAATTATGCATAAGATGAAAAGTCATACTTCAACATATGAACGTTAATAAATCCGTCCATTAGACTATTGTATAAATGATGTACTTATATATGCCCTTTTCCCTGAAAATCTGGCTTCAGATCAAACAAACCAATTGCAGAAGTTCATTTTTGACTTAGACAAATGACAACTTCCTAAAAATAAGGAGCAAGTTTCAGAATTTTCAAGTCCAGTAGATAAGTGTAAAACATATATGACTTTAATCCGATGGAAAGCTTCTCTCTTTCATTGTCGTTTTGATATAAACTCATGTATTAGAAGCAATATGTCACTGAAGTTTACATATGCAGAGACAAGTATGAATAGTTAGTCTTAAAGAGTCAGCAGCGTGTGAACGATAAAATTATATCGTCATTTGTCATATCAATATTTACCATATAGTATATTCTGAAAATATTACTGCAAAGAAAAAGAAAAAGTCTCAAAGATTCTTTACAAGTCCTTGTACCTGGATATTGAAAGGCTTCACTGCTTGAGCATTGTAGATATGTACCCTAATTTGTAGAGGTTTCAGTACTTTCACTCTCACTGACATTGTTTACCCTTATGATATACGCCTATAGAGAAAGGAAAAGAGATACAGTTCAGAACTTCAAATTGCATAATAATCTGCTTCTTTCATTGTACTCGTGTCAACAAGAAGTTGTAATTAGAAAGAACGTATTATTGGACAATGTTGCATGTCTCAACTTTGTTGAACATAGGGTATGGAACATGAAATTTGAGCTAAAGATGCTCAATGACAAACTTACAAACATCCTTAATATTCAGAAGTGTCACCTTAAATTTTGTAGGGCGTATCAAATGGAAGACAATTGCATCTCCATCAGCCAAGTCATGATCCACAGCAAACTTCTTCCATCCACCACTCAGTCCATTTTTTTGGGCCAAGTATACTGTTGGCCACTCTTCTCCTGTTTCATCTATTAAGGTGATAGTGTCATCTCTTCTTGGAAGATTCTTCCTGCAGAAATTAGATGGTAGACCCTGCATTCATGAGTTGCAAATGAATTAGCATCCTCCTTGTTCATTCTAATTGATTCGATTATCGTAACTGCATAACAGTTTGGTATTAAAAACCTAACCATAACTATAGAAAAGAAAGAAAAACCCTCACAAGATATGCAACTCATTATGTGAGCTATAGCATCCACTTACCTGTAGCAAGTTGACTGCTTTATTTTCTAAGTAGTAGTTCCACTTCTTATGGACAGTTCCTTTAGTTATTTTTTAGGTGAACTTGACAGTGTAAGAATGCTTTTACATTGTAAGTGTATAGAAGTTAAAATCTTTTTGCATTGATTTTATTTAAACCGGGGGCTTTATACTTTCTGAGATAAGTGTGAAAACTTTTGGCCCATAAGTTTTCACTCTTTGGAAATGTAAACTGATCTATTTCTAGAGAGGACTATATAATCTATTAAAAATTTGGGCAAAGACAACACTTCTATGAATCAATATATCTATCAACTACACCGCAATCCCAAAACTAGTTGGGTTGGCTATATGAATCCTTTGTATTTTTTCCACCTTATTTCGAATAGAATAAAAAGCTTGGCGCTCGGAATGCTGGATCATCCTATAAAGTTTGGTGCAGCATTTTTCATTGCATGAGCAGTTAATACAACTGATTTCCAAATCCTTAAGCTGAGCTTTTAGCTACTTACTTGCCTACAGGGTCAACGGTGACAAAATTTAAGTTCTATGCATTGGCTGTGTGAAAAATATTACCAAATAAAAGATAATAGCTGGCAACTCCATTTAGTAAGCACTGATTGATAACTTAGAATAAATGCAGTATGTAAAACCTGCTATAAGAGGTTAAAACTGACCAGCCAAAAACCTCCAGAAACATGGGAGGGAAGCATTGATCTGACTAAGATTGGATAGTCAGGTCCAAGACTTGCTTCAAGTTTCTCTGCTTTCTCTATGGAAGCAGCCCTTTCTTCGTCCGTAGCATATACCATATTCGACGAATCCCTCTTCCTTGGGGTGGACATCCTAAACAAACAAACGTTGAACGCATTACATGACATATAATATAGTATAAGCTTTCTCATTTTCACCTTCAACAACAACAATAACCCAATAAAATCCCACAAGTTGAGTCTGGCTAGGTTAGAGTGTACGCAGACCTTAACCCTACCCAAGTTAGGTTAGAGTATACGCAGACCTTACCCCTACCAAGGGATAGAGAGGCTGTTTCCGATACACCCTAGGCAAATTTCACATGCATCAATGGTAAAAAATGAAAGCCTTTTAATAACAAGAAAAAATTGTGTATACCTTCTAGGTATCATCACCCTTTCATAATAAATCACCTGTACTCCAAAAATGGGTAGATAAACAATGTTGTTAAAATGATTTAAAAGATAAACATAGAGTGAAGCAATTCGGGCCCAAAAAGAAAAAAGAGAAGAGAAAATTAGGAGTAGTATGTACTTCTTTGAATTCAGGAGCAGGTTTGTTAGCAACACGAGGTGATCTTCGAACTGAAACAAGCTCTGTTCTGATAATCCTAGGTTTCACCTTCTTCATCTATTAATTCCCAAAAAAAAAAAAAGAAGAAGAGAAAAGTGGGTTAATCATTCGGGAAAATACAGCGAAAAGGAAGGACAGCAAAAGAGAGAAAAGAAGGAGCATAAAAACGTACAGGAGAAGGTTTGGGGGAAGAGGAAATTTTGAGAGCTTGAGTAAGCAGAGGGAGATTGAGTTCCTCCATTCTTTTCTTGTTTTCTTCCAATCGCTGTTGGCGTAATTCCTCATATTTGACCTTCGACATCACCATTTTTGTTTTTCTGGTTCTGGATCTTTTTGAGTTTTTGACAAAAAACAAAGGTATTCTGAATGTTACAAGAGATTGAAAAAGATAGAGAAGAGGAACATTTAACAAAGAGACATTTCTTATAGATAGTAGAGAGAGCAGAGTCGACCGTTGGAATACCACTTCAGTCTCGCACCCCCCACCCCACCCTCTGCTACCCGCCCCAATATTAGCCTCTGCATTTCTTGAATAGTGTACGGAACTAGCTTCTTATTGGGCAAGGTCTAATCAAACCGCCAATTTAGCCATTTCAAATCTTCTTTTTTATTTTGGAATAAAATATAATTTCCTTTACTCTTGATGGAAAGAATTTTTTTACTTCGGATAACGATAATAATCTCGAGATAGAATTTGAGATTGTATTTATCTCATATTTGGTTATTAGTTAATCTTAGTATAACTTTTTCACTAAAATAGTGAAATTAACTATTCCTTATAAAATGTGGGATAGTTAATCCAATGAGATATCTACCCTATAGAACCGAGTTTGGAACCAACAATGTGAGTAGGTTCACACAAGAGGGCAGCCCGGTGCATTAAACTCCTATTATGCACGGAGTCCGAGGAATAGTCAGACCACAAGGGTCTATTGTACGCAGTCTTACCCTGTATTTTTACAAAAGGTTGTGTCCGGCTAGAACCCGCGACCTCCTGGTCACATGACAACAACTTTACCAGTTACGTCAAGGCTCCCCTTCAAACTCTGTTGTTTAGCGCAAACAACTAGATGATAATTATAAGTTAGAACAGTTCTTTGTCCATGTCTTTTTACTTATAGAGTCAAACCCATGCAACCAAATCCAAATTAACTAACTAGTATATTCATGTCATTTTGTCCAAACTTAACTCGGTATAATCATAACGCATGATATACAGTAAAAAAAGCGCTTTGTTGGAACGAACAAAGATAAAACTAGGATTAGCCTGTCTTATATTCTACATCAGCGAAGTTAAAAATTCTGTACAACCAGAGTAATGCAATAAATGAACACGACAAGCTTAGAAGAAGCAACTCTTGGTAAATTTGTCTTTACACATCAAACTCTAATCAAAATTAGGTCACTGTTTAGCCGATTTTAAGTAATGAACCTCTCAATTCCTGATAAGAGTCATTATCATTTTCTTCCCATTATGTCTGTGTATTCTTCATAATCCCATGTCATATTTCTCTTCATATAGCACCCACTAAGATCACCAGCTGCAAATCCTACAATCTTGAGCGACGAATGCATTTCATAGGATTAAAAGGTGAATGCCTTCGTGACGATGGAAATGATGCTTTCCTGAAAGTTGGCGATGACCTTACGTCCCAGTCCTCAACAACCTTTGGGACACACACATCAAATAAAATTTGACCAAGAACACCATGAGCATTAATTCTTGGTGGGCTTGATAGGGGAATGTATCGTTCTTTCTGTTCGTGCTGGACTGACCCAACATTACTTCCCTCGTGATACTCTACAGAGCTCGGTACAAACAAGTGGTCATTCAACTCGAGAGCAATTCTTTGGAAGCTTTGATTTGCAGTAGCAGCGGCTTGTCTAAGATTGCCTAGAGGCTCGGAGATTTCATCATGTGATCCTTCCAACCCCATCTTCTCCCCTTCAAGTTGACGAATTCGTTGAGAATAGATCATAGCAGCTTTTCCAAGAACCTCAGTCACTGCAGCCTTGTATTCAAGTTGGTGGTACCTATAGTGACCTGGGTTGATGCAAGTCACAGTAGAAGGAATTTCATCATAATCACATGATTGTGAGAAGCTGTAAAACCTATATATGCATTCCATCTGATTCCAACTTGATGAATGCTAATAAAACGTCGACGTCTCTAACAATTCAATAAAACAATATGTTTGATCTCAGAAAAAACATGAGAGAGAGAGAGAGAGAGAGAGAGAGAGAGAGAGAGAGAGAGAGAGAGAGAGAGAGAGAGAGAGAGAGAGAGAGAGATTGGACTGCAATTGAAAATTGACTGGAGATGTAAATGATACTGATTTGGAAATTGGGAAGTACAGAAGGAAAGCCTGACTATCTGATTCCAACTTGATGAATCCTAGTTAAACGTCGATGTCTCTAACAATTCCATAAAACAATATGCTTGATCTCAGAAAATGCCAAGAGAGACATAGATCAGATTGCAATGGAAAATCGACTGGAGATGTCAACAAGACTGCTTTGGAAATACAAGATTCTTGTGAATATATGTGACTCCAGTTCTTGAAACTAGGTCTTTCAGTCTTTCCTAAGCATGTTAGCTCGTTACCATCAACTTCTACAGGCCATTACCATATAATTTCATCTGAAGTTCTATTCTTTCTTCTACTAATGTGTAAAAGATAAAATATCCTGAGGGTCAAGTTCTGGTCCTCTACTGACATAAATTATCAGAATATAAATAGCAAATATAGTAATATCAGAAAAGGGTCAAAACTACCCCTATTGTTTGGTAAATGATTTACATTTACCCTCCATCCATCTATCAGTCCAAAAGTCCAAAATTACACACTGTGTCCATCTATCGGTCCAAAAATACACACTATATTGTTTTTATTAATAAAATACTACGTTTAACGACACACTAGGTGGGCCTTCAAATTAATACGTTAGCATCTTTTTACTGGGCCACGTGGCACTCTCACTCTTGTCACATAAACCAAATCTGGGTTTAATTTCAACCCATTAACCGGATCCGACCCTAGTTTTTGTTACCCGCCAAAAAGACTACCAACATAGTATTTGGTCGGAAAAACTGCTGCCGGCGACCCTTTTGTCTTCGGCCCTCTCTTCTTCTTTTTTTCTTTTTTCTCTTCTATTACTTTCCAGGTGACAAAGTTTTGGTTTTGTGGAGAGAAGGATGGTGTTTCCATTCTCTTTTCTTCTCTCTTTTTATTTTCAGATCTTTTTCCTCTTTAACAATGTAAATCTTTTTTCTGGTTCATAAATAAGCAGAACAAATTAACAAAGAAAATGTTCTTTACCTCCTCTTGTTGGGTTGGGGGTGGAGGGGTGAACTGGTATACTTTTAATTTTTTCAAGATAAAGATGTTGCTCACCAAATTAAACAGAATCCCATTTGAGATTTGTTTTCATAGGGTGATGAGACTAGTTGCAGTCAGTGGTCGCTCAATGCAAGTTATAGGGCACCAAATTAGCGATCTAGCTGTGATTTCAGGACTCGTGATTGTTTCTGTAATTGCTGTTTGGTTCACAGGAATTTTAAATTCTTAGGTCATTGGTGTAGCGGTAGGATTTTTGGTGACAGTAATTCATGGCGTATTGTGGAATCCAGAAGGTTTGTTTGTGGATGAAGATGCTGTTAATTTGACCCGAGTAACTAAAACTAGGGCCGGATCCGGTTAATAGGTCGAAATTAAACACAAATTTGGTTTCTGGGACGAGTGCCACGTGGCCCAGTAAAAAGATCCCAATGCATTAATTTGAAGGCCCACCTGGTCTGCCGTTAAACGTAGGGGTAATTTTATTGATAAAAATAACATATTGTATATTTTTAGACTTATAGATGGACGTCGTGTTTTTTTTGGACTGATGGATGGACGGAGGGTAAATGCAAAACCATTTACCAAACAATAGGGGTAGTTTTGACCCTTTTCCATAGTAATATTAGCCACCCAGGGGTTAGTTCAATTGTCAAAGGTTGAGGGACTTGTGACTAGGTCATAGGTTTGAGCCATTTAAGTGGAGACAGGTAGAGGGGCGGGCCCATCATCCCCGAGTTTCGAAGAATGCGGCTGGCACAAAGGGTCGACTCCAGACCAATTTCTCGATCACAAAAAAAATTAGGATTTTTTTTAAATTTATTGATATCCAATAGATTTAAAATGTCAGATGCCAGATTGCATTTCAGGTACATGAAGCAAGAATGTTTACACAGGATTAACACCATACCTACGTGAGGGGAACTACTCCATTTTAGTAGTTTGACATCAGAACCCAGATCTTTAAGTCGCTGAGCAAAATTGCAAATAGTTTGACAGGGAGCAAGATCATCATCTTCTGAGCACAAAATGAGATACGGAGCTCCCGTGCTCTGTGAAAAAAATATTAAGTCAAGAAGAAATATAGGAGAAAGCGACAAAAATAAGCATAATCAAAGCTGAGAGACACTTACAACAGAAGCATATAGAGTCTGCCAAAACTCTGCGCGGTGTGATTCAAATCTTCTAAGGAAGAGGGCATCCAGACTGGAAGCAATTCCATTTGCTATCCATGAGGCTAGGGGAGGAGGACGTGACATTCCAAGAACTGTTGGATGTATTATAAATCTAGTACCCAGATCACTAGTAAAGTCAACTGGAGAAGAATCGAAAATGTAGCCCGAAAGACAGTCTCTAACAAGTCGAAACTCACCCTTCAAATTAAACAAAATAATCGGATCAGATATCACTGACACTGTCATCATGTTACTTAAAAAAATAAGGCAATGGACTATCTCAATTACAACGGGGGTGGTGGAGGGAACATAAGCTTTTAGAAGATAAGCAACCAAAATGTGACAAAAAAAAGAGAAGAGGATTATGATAGGCTAATGAAGTTCTTGGTGTACAGGAATCTTTTAGATAGAATTGTACAGTAAGCTTGAAAACTTGAAAACATAAATCGTGTCATGGAATGGAACTAAATTGACATTTAAACACTAAGTCGATGCCCAAGCTTGTTTCATTGTGGCAGACTCCATGAATCATATCTTAAGATTGGGAAAGGACATAAACATCATGAGAAAAACATAATGGAGTTTACCAGATTGACATGTTCTTCACATTTGCCCTCTATTATCTGCGATCAAAATAAAGAAGAAGAAATTAGTTGTTCCAAGTAGAATACACTATAATGAAAAAGAAAGAAATACTTTAAACTGTTGTATGTACTGCTGTACATATGGGTAACAATGATCATATTAAATTTTTCAAATAATTTTCAAAAGAAATGTTGCTTACCTGGAGAACCTTATACATGCATGCTTTTGGTCCACCCGAAAAAGATGCAAAGACAACAGGGCATGGTCTAACTTTTAGCTCCTACACATACAACATTATAACAAAGTGGTCACTAGAAAATCATAACATGGACAAAAACATGGCTATCAGAAATATATGGAGTTCAAAACATGTTAGTTTTAAAGTTGGTGATGACTTGCACCAACTTTTGGGAGATTGCTTGTTAGGCCACTCCTCTCTGAGATATGTTCATCCTGAATTATACACTCCCATGAAAGCCAAAGAAGCTTGCGTTTCAGATCATCTGAAATTTGGGCTAATTGGTTTCTCATGAGGTCGTAATTCAGAATGGCGTGCAGTCTATAGAAGTAAGATCCGGTCTAAACCTTTCTACTTCATTTTGGACTCAAAAGAAAGGACTTTGCGGTTAGCCTCTTTGATGAAGCTCTTGTAGAACTTCCTCACCACAGCCTCAATTTTTGATGGAGCAAATGGCAATTATCTTCTTCCGAATGGTTCAAGACTTCTGGAAAAGAAATGTTTTTCCTCTGTGACATCCTTATATGATACTAGTGGAACAGGAGGTCGTTCCCTTGGAAACCAACTTGGAAAACTAGAGAATAGTTTCTACCAGCGAATCCTGATGCAAGATAATTCACCGAGAATGTGAATGAGACTACTCCATAATGTTAAAATGCATCATATGGGATTCATGATGGCATTGACAGCTTGGACAGAATGAATGTTGGAAAACTGAAGACACGGAATCTGGAAAATGGTCCCAAGTTGCGTAATATGCAGACATTGAAGGAGAGAAATAGAGAGCTCTAACTGTCACATGAAATTCAAAGAAGATTATCCATATAATAAAGTTTTCACAGCCCACTAATGATCCTTATCGTGCGCAGAGCATGAATTTACCGACTTAAATGCCTTAGATTCCCAATTTCTTTGGTTGGAGGAAGAGTTGCATAAGGAGTATAAGAGTTAGTGAAGTTCATGGTTCTTTTGGTCCTTTAGATTTTGCTATATGTAAACTAGATCCTTGCACACCCTTGCATTTTACTCCTTTTGTTGTTTTGCTTTTAAAACCTCCATTTTTTGCTTTTACATTATCAATAAAAATACCCGCTTCTACCAGTAGAAGAAAAAAGATTGTAACTTCACATAGGGCTAACCTCAACAAGCTCATTCACAATATTCGTTGCCAATGCTGCAGCTTTATCAGGAAAAAACCTGCAGGATTAATAAGTAACAATCTGATAAGTCTGCATTGCAAGTTCTCTTCCTTTAAAAGTTGGACCACATAAGAAAGAAGAAGCTAACATATTGAGAACACCACCAAATATATAAGTAGAAGTCCAGAATAAGGGTCAGCTTGAGATTATCCTAGAATCAGCCACCTTTTATTTTTTATCAGTACAACAACAACAATTCAGTAAAATCCCACAAGTGGGATCTGGAGAGGGTAGAGTGTATGCAGATCTTACCCCTATCCCGGAGGGATAGAGAGGCTGTTTCCGAGAGATCCTCAGCTCAAAAGACAAAAATAGACAATAGAATCCGTGACAACAGCAAAAATCAGAAAAATAATATAAGCATCGTAGGAAACAGAAAATAGATGGAAAAACAATAACAACAACCAATAATAATGCCACAGTACTATTAAAAAAAAGGAAAAATAGTGTGGACACAACATACACCACTCGCAGTCCAAGACAATACCCTAACAGACTAGCCCCAACCCCGGTACGAAGGAGAAAAATGCTCGACTCCCTCCTAACCTTCAACCCTAATGCGCGACCTCCATACCTTCCTATCAAGAGCCATGTAATTTGATTTATGTAATTTACATCCGCCACTATTCTATATTCCTATCCGACAAAACAAGACAGAAATCTCCGACAAAATTTTTGGAAAGCTCCAATAAAGATGGTACTAGAAAACCAGACCAAGTTACGTTCGGGTTATAGAAACATAAGATTACCTCACTTCCACAACCCAGAGTTCAGTTCTCTATATTAACCGAGATCTACTAAACATTGATAAGTTCATCTCACATTAAGTCAATTTTTGCACCGCCATTCTCACTATTAAAGTTCATCGAAAACCATATAAGTCCAGCTCCAGCCAAGATATGTTAGTACACTGCTGGAAAGCTGTCTCCAGCCTAAATTGACTGACAGTCTATCTTTATGATGTATTTCTAATGATCAGAAAGTCATACAAGAACCTAACTTTTAACTAATTCAGGCAAATTCCAGAATACTTATAAGAAAGACAAAAAAGGCACTTTTCACAAAAATTCAGCAACACCCCAAAAAAAGATTGTTTGAATTAGGTAAAGTTCAAACTGAACAAAATCAAAGAAATGAAGGCAGGCAAACATGGAACTCATATTTCATTATGATTATTTGATCCTTAATTGGGATTAAGACTTAAAAATTAAGCTAAAACACAGAAAAGGGAGCATACATGTTAAGGAATTGAGAGTGACAAATAAGGGAATTCCATCCAAGAGAAGAGTAGAGGTCAACATAGTTTTTGAGGTGTCGATCTTGACTTGACATCCATGCGAAAACCACAACTATTCCTTCCACTTTCCCTCTCTCTTTTCTCCCCCAATAATACCTTCCCCCAAATCCCCACATCCTCAATTTCCCACAAAAACTTGAAAGAAATCAAACCCCACAATCTAAAACCTCTGTTAAAACTCAGAAAAACAAGATTCAAGAAAGTTGAAAAATTGGTGTGATGAGCTTAAAGATTGAATTTTTATTATCTGGGTGTTTTGTTTTTTCTTGATATGTGTAGTGATAAACTTATTTGCAGCTTGTTTATATATGTGATTTTGATGGTTCAAGCTATGGCCATACTTGTTGATGCTACTTTTTGGACTTTTGTGTAATCATTGAGAGGCTTCTAATAGCTGTACTCTGCTCATTCAAAGTACTATTCTGCCCTTGATTTTGTCTACGTGGCAGATTTTAGTAGGTAGTTGATGGAGCTAGCATCACGGCTGGTGCAACTGAGGATTGGTAAATTGTCAATTTTATACAGAGAATGGGAAGTGAAAAGTCGTATTGGATAATTCCTGTTGTTGTTGTGAGAGTATTGGCAACTGCAAGCCGTATACGAAAAATCTTTTAGCCAATTCAATTGCATTTATTTTCAGTTCAAAGATTGGAAGTGTAGCCTCACAACAACAGTAAAGTTGTCTTTCACGTACGGTCACGAATTCGAGCAGTGAAAGTAATTAATAATGCTTGTATTATTAGAATAAGTTATCGATATCACATTTTTTAGGATGCGACCCTTTCCTACCGACTTGTTTGGATGGTTGTTACATGTCGTTTTATAATATATAGTATTATATTGTTTGATAAATATAATATTTGGATAGATTGTATTGGTTGTCGTCGTTTCATTGATGTCATGCACCAAAACATGAAGAATAAACTTGCAACATTATTAGGAAAAAATAGGATACAAAGTAGAATTATTATATAAAAAGATATGGTAAAGAATAAGTATGTTTATTTAATAATAAAGAAGGGCAAAATAAGAATTTTTTTTAAGGTAACGACGCCACCACACCAAATCCGTTGTTATATAAAGTGACATTTTTCGTCATCACGTAATGACTGATTTAATGATACGATAAGTAATAAAATTTAAATAACAATCAAAACAACATTGTATTTAAAGTAACAATACGATACAATACAAAAAAAGAAATATGATACAATACAATAGGTTTTTAAAAACCATCCAAACAAACTGTAAACCCTGCGACATGCTTTGTGTATCAAGCTATACTTTTATTTGCCTTATTTCCTATTGACGACAATAATCTGTCCATATTATATTCTTGGGGTACGACCCTGCAGTATGACTTGTGCATCAAACTATCCTTTTATTTGCGTTATTTCCTATTAACAACATCAAGTTGTCGATATCACATTTTTTGGGATACGATCGTTTTCTAGACCCTGTGGCATAATTTGTGTACCGAGTTGTTTTTTTGTGTTCAAAGATTTCATAAATTATTTTTGACGTTCCATATTTCCCTAAGATAATATTTCCTATTGACTACTATTAGTACTATCTTTTTTTTATCAACATTACATCGTAACTGATAAGGAAATACAGAAGATCCTCCTGATCAAGGACACTTGAATTCAAAGTTTCAAACTCGCCCAACTAGACATTATTGAAAATACAAAGTCATTAAATAGCTAATTGCGTATTTGTGTTTGATGATAGGCTATAATTACGTATTTTAGTCGCTTATTACACTCTAATTTACTGCACTTTAATTGAGTTTGAGCTTTAATCGCTGGTGTTTTGCATTAATTGTGTGTTTTATGCCTTGTAGGAGTGATTCCGAGCTATGTAGATGTTAGATAATGAATTCAAGTGATTTGGAGCTTTGAAGTCTGAGTAAAAACCCAAGGAATTAAGCCGGGATCGTGTTCGGGGATCAAATTTGATAGTTAAGAACGAACGAAAAATCGAGTAGGCATATTATGCACTGTATAGTAAAATACACATAATTTTTCTCTCATAACTCCATTTGGGCTCCACAATATATGGTTGGAAAGCTAATGAAAAGAGATATAATTTTTATGTTTTATGTTTTTCCAAATTCCAAACAGAACAGGGTAAAAATCGCGGTCGAATCCGCGGCCGCGGATGTGAGGCAGAACACTGGGTAAAATCCGTGGCCAAATCCGTGGTTGAATCTGCGGCCGCGGACGTCCTGACTTGAAAAAGTATCCTTTTTCGCGTAGGAGAAGGTATAAGTATTTGGGCCCGACCCTACTTGATATATATACATGGAAAAATAGTATTTTGAGGACTTTTGACATAATTTAGACCTAATGAGGCTAAGGAGACTGGGGATTCGACCTAAGGAGTCAAGAATATGCGAGAAGCAAGGAGGAAGATTCAACCACGAGTTTTTCCCTTCTTCTTCCTACTTTTCATTATTGATTATGACTTTTAGTATTGTAGTTTTTACATGCTATTATGAGTAGCTAATTTGTTATCTAGGGTTTTGATGGAACCTTTTGTAGGATGAGTTATTGTTATGTTTTAATATAATTTAGCCTTTGAATTTATCTATTTGTTCAACTACGTGTTTATTTCAGTTGATTGAATGACCATCGATTGACCGTGCCTATTTATTATGTGTTTCTTGAGAAAGGATACATATTTAGGTGGTTGTTGAACAACGTCACTCATAACGTATGCGAGAGATCAATATAACGGGTTTAAAGGTAGGTTTAGAAATAACAAAGCCTTGACGTGGTCATAGTGAGCGGTTCGATAAAGCCAACTAGCATAGTTCGAGAGAATATGTCTAGTAAATTATTGTAGTTGCTCGAGAGAGAATTACGGCACCTAAAGTGCTCACGATTAGTAGAGAATACATTGGCAAAATTGTTGGGAACATAGCTGGAAGGATTCTGACAATTAGGGAAATCATAACTCTAGACCTCTTTAATTTAATCTCCAACCATTTGTCTCGTTAGTTGATAATTTTACCACTTTCTAGTATTTGCTAGTTAATTAGTTAGAAATATAAATCTCAATCTTTATAATTTAGAAAATTGTTCAAACTTGTCTTCTTAGTGATATTAAACAGCTATAGCTAAGCCTTAGTTCTTTGTGGGATTCGACTTCGGACTTTTAGACCGGATTATATTTGCAGCGACCGCTTATCCTTTTCAGAACTAGAGTTGGACGTGATCAAGTGAAGTAATTAGAAGTTAACTAAATACAAACTCGCCTAATTAGTATTGGTCATTAGTAGTAAGGAGGCTACTAAAATTCAATTATTCACGACACAATTTCAATTGCAACTTTTTTTAGATGTTCAATGGTTATATGACCAATTACAAATATCCTTTTAATTGCATTGATTCGTTTCACATGAGATTTTATATCAAGACGTAAGAAATGATATATAAAACATATAGTAAGATTTCTGTAGGGCCATTTACTTTATTCAAATTGAAACGGGCTACTAGAATGTTCAGCTTGTTACAACTTACATTAATTAACTCTGATTATGCCATTTTCAATATCTAATATGGACCAAGTTTTCTAAGTACACCTCCCTAATGCTAGCTAATTAATTATGTTATGACCATATATTTCGGGTCAATTGATTTCGTGACTCTTTACAAACTTGTTTTTAGTTTTATAACCCTACCTTTTTTTTTAATACACATGGAGATTTACTTTTACACGCAAGAGATCTGTCTTTTACACATAAGAGATTTTTCTTAATTTTAAAATTACAAAGGGGCATGATTTACAAATAGCCCTCTATCAACTATCACAATAATGTCAAGCATATATCCAAATCATGGTAGACATCGAACTTTTAAGCAAAATTATTTAAATTTCATTTTTCTTTTACGAAAATGTCTCAAATAAGTTCTAACTTACCAATCTTTAGCCACTAATTATATGCTTACCAAAACTAGCCAAGCACATATAAAAATTAAAAATCCAAATAAATAAAAATTCTTTTTCTCCAAGAATCACACGCAAAGATCTCCTTCCATATTTTTAAGTGTGATCAGCAACATTAGATGCAAGATGAAAAAGAAATTTCATGGATGAGGTAGCAAACGAGGTGATGAAATTCCAATGTGATGAGCTTAATTCGTTCCTAGTATCTTGCTTCAAAATCTGTTAATACAAATTGTTAGAAGCCATGTATTAGGATTCTATAAATCCGTTTATTTGAAACAATAATAAATTGAATTGTTGATCTATGTGCACGGCAGATATATCCCAAAAGTAGATTAACGTCCTTCTTACAAAGTTGAATATCAGAGGATTGTCAAGTGAACTATGTAAACAGATCAATTCTTCAACATTTACAGATGATGTAAGATTAACAGACACAAAATTTTGTGCTGTTAACCATGTTTTAATAACTTTTATTATGTTTAACAGAATGAAATGATGCACCTCTTTCTTCTTTCTTTTTAATGTATGAATCTTACTGACCACAACAAAACATTTCTTTGCAACAATAACTTCAAGCCATTTGCCAAGTGATCTGTTAGGTTCAAAGATCAGCATTTCCTCATTAGCTGAATTTCTCAAACCATGAGCGTCAAGGCAGCAAGTTGGATGTCAGCCTCCAATTAGACAACATAAACTATTTTCACTTCCCTCTTAAGCTCATGCTCTTCCGCTTCTGATTGACGGCAAAACGTCGTGCCATAGCAGGGTTGTAGAATGTTCTCATGTGTTCTGACAATTTATGAATGGCTCGTAGATCACCAACTGCTGAAAGCCGCATTAAAAACGAGTCAAATTTTCGGTATGGCAGTTTCATACCCCTGCTAACAACTTCTTCCAAAAGAAAGCATGCTTCTTCAGTAGCATTGCAATCAAAAAGCCCTTCAATCATCACACAGTATGTTTCTGTAACACGCGCACAACCTCTCTTACTCATCTCATGCCAGGTCTCAAAGGCTCCATCTACATCGCCCATTTTAAAGAACATAACAATTAGCATATTATAAGTCTGCACACTGGGAACACAGCGCACTTCGATCATCTTCTGATAAAGCCTACGTGCTTCATCTCTCTCTTTATTGTCACAAAGGACCTTAAGAAAACAGTTGTATGTAACTATATCAGCGGGGTAGCCCTTGTTTCCCATCTCTTCCAAAAGCTTATAAGCTGCCTCAGTCTTTCCACCCAAACACATACCTTCAATCAGTTCCTTGTAAGTTGAAACATCAGGAACACATCCACTGTTTATCATATCCCCGAGAACTTTAAAACATTCCGTCATCATATCATTTTGAGCAAGAGCCAAGATCATAATAGTATAAGTTTTTGCAGTGGGAGAAGACATGGTTGAACCTTTAGTTCTCATGAACTCGAGAAGTTCAGCAGCCTTCATCACCATCCCAGCAGAGCAAAACGTGTCAATGGCAGTATTATAGGTGAAGTTATCCGGCGTATGCCCTATGTCGATCATATGTTCAAGAATGCTCATAGCTCTATCTGGGTTTCTAACACGACACCAACCGAAGAAAAGAATGTTATAAGTATCAGCAGTTGGCTTAACCTTACTCTTGACCCGCTTAAACATAGCCTCGGCATCCTCCACAAGGCAGCACTTACACAAAGCATCCAACAACAAACTAAAGGCATAAACTTCGGGTTGTGTCTTCACTCTTATCTTCTTCTTCTTTGCAAACTTATGAAGATGTGTCAAATGCTTTTCAGTATACTGTCTAAGAATTGTCAACAAGACTTCTATAGGAACCAAACGCTTATCATTCCTCTTCATGTAGTCTAGAAGATCACAAACAATACGAAACTGCTTCACCTTGTATTTCGTACTAGACAATATATCAATCATCTCATTATATGCCTGGGGCTCGTGACTATAATTTTCTCGATGTCCTGCCCACGTAAAGAACCTAAACGCTAACTTCTCTTCATAGTGAAGCTTTTGCAAGACCCCCACCACCAATGGCGTCGTTAACTCTATTTCAAGCTTATCAAGAGCTCTCTCCATCTTATGCTCTGGCTTAGAGTGATCCATCACAACCTTGTAAACCTTATCATCAATGGAATCGTCGCTACATTTTTCTGTTTTTTTCTCCAATGCAGAATTTTCTGCACAATAAAACCGCTGAAAGGACCCACTGATGAATGATGGTACCCCAAATCTTGAACTTTTATTCAAGATAAATGATACCCTTGTAGCAAAAAGATGTTGTAATTCGTGTTTGCTGGCATGCCCATGAATATGTTTAGATACTAATGTATTTGGCCTTAGATTTTGATGAAGCTTGTGATTTTGGGAATGCAATTTTCTTGTCAAAGTTTTACAGATAAATGAGACAACTTGGAGCTGAGACATCGCACAGCGAGCAAAACAAATTATCTTTTATCAATCATGTGTGCTTTCCGCTGAGGCATTTCATCGAACAGGCGGAAGCTATAAACACAGTGAAGCACGACTGAGCTCTCTCACAACTTGGCTATTGCTTCTCAGTCTTTTACCCAAAAATATATGGAGGCATACGTATGGGTGGAAGCAGAGAGCAAAATAATGGACTCATACGACGCTGTTTTGTTCTCCGTTCAATCTGCTCCCGGCGCCGGAAGTTACAAAGTAAGTTTTGCTACCTTTGCCCAAACTGTCACCGATATTTTAATTTCGGAAAAGGCCTAAAAATGACCCTCAACTAAACTAAATGGCCTATCTATGTCATCCGTTAAAAGGTCGGTCTATCCATGCCACTAACGTTATACTTTTGGCCTATTCATGTCACTAACCGGCTATTTATGCCATTGTTCACTAACAGTTCAATTATTTGATTTTTAAATAATAAAAATTAATTTTTCAACCTCACATTTGTCACGTATCTTTATATTACTGGTTCTTCTTTATTTGACCATATATTTCTTTTAACTCTGATTATGTATAATTAACCATATCCAACGTGATAAAATCCAATCATCTTTTAACCCAACCCATAATTCCTTGTCACAACTCAAAATCCAACTAGTCGTGATAACACCTAACCCAACCCGCTAGGTAAGCCAATTAATAACTATCCAATTTAATGAAATTTTTTTCAGACAATTAATGATAAAATAACTGAACCTTAATACATTTTCCAAGAACTGATAGTACAAATCATGAGCTTCTAAGATTTTGATTTTTACAAATTGGATTGAAATAAACACAACATCGATTTCAAATAAATACAAATCATTGTAAAAATCACTGTTACAGTTTGTAAAAATCACTGTTCAGGTTGAAACCGAATCAGTGATTTTTACAAATCAAACTGTAACAGTGATTTTTACAATGATTTGTATTTATTTGAAACTGATGTTGTGTTTATTTCAATTCAGTTTGTAAAAATCTAAATCTTAAAAGCTTATGATTTGTATTACTATTCCTTGGAAAATGTATTAAAGTTCAGTTATTTTATCATTTATTTGTCTAAAAAAAATCTCATTAAATTGGATAGTTGTTAATTGACTTACCTAGCGAGTTGGGTGCCATTACGACTAGTTGAATTTTGAGCCGTGACAAGGAATTATGGGTTGGGTTAAAAGATGGTTGGATTTTATCGGGTTGGGCATGATTAATTATACATAATCAATGCTAAAAGAAATGTAGGGTCAAGTAAAGAAGAACCAATAATATAAAGACACGTGACAAATGTGGGGTTGAAAAAATAATTTTTATTATTTAAAAGCAAAAAATTGAACCGTTAGTGAATAATGGCATAAATAGGCCAAAACTATAAGGTTAGTGGCATGAATAAGCTAAAAGTATAACGTTAGTGACATGGATAAGCTGACCTTTTAACGAATGGCATAGATAGGCCATTTTCGTTAGTTGAATGACATTTTTAGACCTTTTCCGTTTTAATTTTCATCAGACAACTGTAGATAAATTCTTCACCGTTGTGAATTTTTTTGTTTATTTGCAATAAGATGTAACGAGATATGCTCAATAAAATTAAAGAGCAATAGACCAGGTTTGTACATAAACCCCAAGGTGTTTGATAGAACTACGTTTATAAACCACAATGAATATTCAAGTATTCAACAAAACCAAAGAAATTATGATAGATTAGAATGAAAAAAAAGAGGGTAAAGGGCCAAATATATCCCTCTATTTTAGAATATTGTCTACATTTAACTTTCGTTATATTATCCGGCCAAATTTAACCCCACCGTTATACTATCCGGCTAAATTTACCCCTACAATCAACAAGCTTTTAAAAATTACCCCTTGATCTGTTAGGTTATCCAAAATCTCCCAATTTCCTTTTATTTAAATCACTTGTTGTTCTTCTTGCTCCACTATTTTCAAAAATTATTATTGATGTACTAGACTATGCAAATTATTCATGGATATTTTTAATTACCAATGCACTCACTTCTCTCCCTGTGATAATGTGTTTGGAATTGATTTAAAATTTATTTACTTTTTAACCACATACACACCGTAGAATATAGTGAGTCTAAATATTATGTATTATATGCAGTTGCTCATCATGTATGTATATGTATATTTGAATATATTTTGTTATTGTCTGGTTAGTGTAAAGTTCGATTAACTAACTTAAAAGTGCACAATGCGTAGGCATTTGATTAAAACAAAGTTGAATTCGAAAATGTAAAGTTTTCAAGGAACTTCAATTTTTCACTAATACTTGCAAAGTCTCCATACCTTTGGGCAACGAATTCATTAAAGTTGGGGTGTTATAAATACTTTTAAAATTTAGACAAGCTACCTAATTAAGATTTTTCAATTTACTATACTTTATTTACAAACTGTTGTATTATTTTAATATTTCTTTCTCTTACTTTTCCCCCATTAAGAAAACAGGTAAATGCCAATTATTTCGAAAATAGTGGATCAAGAAGAAGAATAACTGACTTAATTAAAATGACTTGGGAGATTCTGGATCACCTGACGGACTAAGGGGTAATTTTTAAAAATTTGCTGATGGTAGGGGTAAATTTGGCCAGATAGTATAACGGTAGGGGTAAATTTGGCCAGATAATATAACGGAGGTTAAATGTAGACAATATCCTAAAGTAGAGGGATATATTTGGCCCTTCTCCCATGAAAAAATGTGGACTTTAAGCTCCCGCTTGGCCAAAGAATTTTTCAAGTAAAATGCATATCCAAACATAATTTCATCTTTCAAAAATCATTATTCATCTCATTTTCAAAAACTCATTTGTTCAAGTTTCAACCAAATTTATATTAAAACGATAGATAAATATGAGAAAGGGTGTGACCTAGCTATGAAGGTAACTAGTGCAAGATAAACAAGGAGGGTGATTTCTTTCCATAAGTCTAAATTGTAAAAAATGATTTGTGTGCTAATGAAAATTAATAGGTATTTTGTTAGTCTGTACTATTATAAGTAAAAAAAACAATATGAGAGAGGTTATTATTCATTTACAAGATAAAGTAATGATAGTATTAATTTCTATTAGAGTTGCATCTAATTCCATAATAACAATTGGGTCATATTCTCTCAAAAAATGAGAACTAACTTCAACGGAGATCCATAAACAACTCTTCCGAAAGTAGTTTATTATACACAAACCCCACACTTAAAGTGGTAAATCATTTCGGTTCAGAAGTGTTGTATTCGGGTAAAATCGAGCCCGCCGATTGCATGACTCGACTTTCCGGTGGGCCAAGCGGAGTAGGAAGGTGACCGTGATATATCGGAGTCAGAACGAAAAATCCCTCGTATCAGGGCTCGAGCAAATCGAAGTCAGGCACTTCGTGAAGGCGTTACTGAGTCCGGGATCACTCTCCTTATTGGTTTGGCAATTTATTACATCTTTTATCTGTTTAATCTAACGTCATTTATCATTTGTATTGAATTAATTCGCATATCCTTAAAACCACATATAAATTCAATTGTTATCCGTTTTAGAGGGTAAATAGTTTGGCTCCCAACATGGGGCTAGGGATAATAATGGTAATTTGATACAAATTTCCATAACATACTCTATTTTACACTTGTTCTTTGAGATTTTAATTTCAGGTCAAATTAAAAATGTCGAACTCTCAATCTGCTCCTTTGAACGTTGGTGCTGAGTCTAGCCACCAGGGAGAGAACAAAAATGTAGTACCCAGCAATGAGGTGCCCCCTATTGACCCCAACGGAGTTCCAGTCACGGACCCGATCGATACCAACTCACATGTAGCCATCGACGTAAAATTACCTACCGACCCCGAAAATAACGTTCGCAGGGGAGCCCGATCGATGGCCCGGAGTACACACGACGACGAAGGTGATAGGATCAATTTACGGGTGATCTTCAAAATTTTACAGGCTCAACAGGCAGCGATAGCCCAGCTATAAAACCAAAGCCGTACCAGCAGCAGAGTAGAGCCCGAACCATCCCGGAAAAACACTCACAGAAATGAACCGGCCACAGAAAGGCTGGGTGAAGTTGAACCCGGAACCAACCCCGAGATAAAAAAGATGCTTGAGGAACGAACAAAATGGGTGGAATCAGGATAAAAAAAAACTAAAGCCAACGACAAAAAAGTGGAGACCTATTAACTCCAGGGTTGATCAAATCCCAGGAGCACCCCTGATATTGAAAGGCTTGGATTCCAAGAAGTTGGTCCAAAAACCTTTCCCTCCGAGCGAAGTTCAGAAACCGATCCCGAAGAAGTTTCATATGCCCGAAATTTCAAAGTATAACGGGACCACGGATCCGAATGAACACGTGTGCCATCAAGGGAAATGACTTGGAAGGTGACGAAATTGAATCGGTTCTCTTGAAAAAGTTTGGGGAAGCCCTGTCTAAAGGAGCAATGATATGGTATCATAACCTGCCCCCTAATTCTATTGATTCGTTTGCCATTCTTGCGGATGCCTTCGTAAAATCTCATGTCGGGCCCATCAAAGCCGAGACCAGAAAATCAGACCTCTTTAAAGTCAAGCAAAGAGATAACGAAATGCTCAGAGATTTCGTGTAGAGGTTTCAAATGGAAAGGATGGATTTTCCCCCGGTTGCGGACGATTGGGTTGTTCAAGCATTCACTCAAGGACTCCACCCCCAAATCTCTTTGGCCTCACAGCAACTGAAACATAATTTGGTAGAGTAGCCGACGGTAACTTGGGCTGGCGTCCATAACAGGTACCATTCGAAAATCAAAGTAGAAGACGATTAGCTCGGGGCCTCTTCCAGATCTGTTTATCCCGTCAGAACTAGTGACAAATCCAAAAGAGCCGTCGATCATGAACCAAGATCGAACAGTGATCGGTATCAACCATACAATGGAGATCGAAGGGGTAATGGGTCCGGATGCAACCTTGCGAGGAGTGAAAGAAAGAACGATCGAGGCCACAATAGTCATGGACTCATGAGTAAGAACGGTTTCGACAGGCCACTTGGGGCCCGGGAGGCATAGAGACTATAAGAATACAACTTCAGTGTCGATGCTGCTAGGATCGTATCCGCCATCGGATGCATCAAAGATACCAAATGGCCTTGACCGTTGCAATCCGATCCTGCCCAAAGGGATCCCAACCTAATGTGTAAGTATCATGGCACGCACGGCCACAAAATCAAAAATTGCCGACAATAAAGAGAAGAAGTAGCCTGGTCATTCGATAATGGACACCTCCGAGAATTTCTGAGTGATCGAGCCAAAAATCACTTCAGGAATAGGGACTCTAACAAGCAGACCGAGCAAGAGGAACCTCAGCACGTCATTAACATGATCATTGGTGGAGTTGACGTCCCCCAAGGGCCGATGCTAAAGCGCACTAAGGTGTCCATTACAAGGGAAAAGCAGACCCGAGATTATGTACCAGAAGGAACCGTATCTTTCAATGATGAGGATGCTGAAGGCATTATGCAACCACATAATGATGCACTGGTAATATCTATACTCATAAATAAATCTCGAGTTAAACATGTGTTAATTAATTCAGGTAACTCAGCCAATATCATCAGATCGAGGGTTGTGGAGTAGTTAGGTCTACAATACCGAATAGTGCTTGTACTTTGAGTTTTATGCACGTCCCGAACCGATGGGCCATGACGAGTGCCCGAGTCCTACTTGTCGAACACCCCTAAGCATGCTTCTAAGATATAAACATGAATTAAGGGTAGGTCATGAATAAAATATGTCAATAAAGTGCTGAATCACATGAATAACATACGTGAGGAAAACATATCCAAAATACATATATACATATACATGCGGAATATGGTAGGGCGAGCCGACAAGGCTACTATAGACAACTATATATCCAAAACTAAAAACCGACAAGGCCACATACTATCTAACTATACATGACTGTCTACAGACCTCTAATAAAGTGTAAAACTGTATGAAGGACGAGACTGGGCCCTGTCATATCCATATCTACATACAAAAATAGCGTACCAAAATCAATAACAACGCCGGATCAAGTGGAGCACACCAACTCTCGCTGATCACGGATCATAAAAAGGGGGACCGTCAGCTAGTCTACATGCACCCGCGGGCATTAAACGCAGGCCCCAATAAATATGGGCGTCAGTACGAATAATGTACCGAGTATGTAAGGCATGAAAATCAGTATAAAAGACATAAAAGAAAATGAAGTGAAAGAATCCGCCTATAAGTCTAAATAACTTTGTGAATACTGAAATATTTATAAAGTCATGCATGTGTATATAAATGTCGTATCATGCATAGGTATATGTGTACATAACATCATCAAGCCTCTGAGGGCATCCCATCATATCATCTCGGCTTCTGTGGGCGAAATCATCAACGTATACCAACTGATCAGGTGGTGGTGCGTATATAACGCCATAACCTTTCCCAATATCCTATATACATATAATATACATGTATATAATGCTATCTGGTCATGGGTCAATGTACGTGTATAAATAAATGCAATACATAATGAAGTAAGTCAATAAGATCTCTCGGATAAACTTTATCAACTTACGTATTTTTCTAAGACCCGTGAACAGATGATATAATAATAGGACACATGGGGAATCAAGAACATATGCACTCCTAGTACTTCTATGAATAGAGAAATTTATGAAAGTTGTGCGTTTGCTCATTTCGTTTGTATCATATGGATCATGCCAAATGTAAAGAAGGGATATCCTTAACATACCTGAGCCGATTCTCTTGATAATCCCTCTAACACATGTCAATCGCGACAACACACGTAACGGCAAGATTGAAGTAGGAAAATATCTGTATGATATTCTTGAGAAAGGTTATACCGGGCTTCCTTATAATTGTAAGTCACGTTGCTATTACATAAGGTAGTTTCGTATGTATTTTTTTGAAGCTTTCATGCGTTAATTTGTAGATATATCCATCTCCCTTTAATGAACTAGGGATGTGTCTTATCATATCATAAGGATCCTTATCATATGATAAGGATCATATGATAAGGATTACTTTGCAAACATCCCCTAAATATTCCACCTAGCAATCTAGCCAAAGAGACATTGTTTGGTCTTAGCATATAAACCCCTTGTTGCCACGTTCGAGTGATGTCTCCATTAAGCTTATCCACAAATTTTAATTACCTTGTTAATCTCACTAAAAATTAACAATTAACCAATTATTCACATAATTAGGTAATATCCTAATTTATTTAAAATACTAATCACTTTTAACACACTTTATATACCTTACTATCATAATCATGTGATACCTTGTATGACACTAGTCCATAAATATCGGGTATTATAGCTTGGATCATATTTTATCCCAAATTGAAAACCTTCAACTAAACTCATCTTCTTTGATTTGTTTACCTTCTAACCTTCACGACACTTACTTATCACCTGTTATAAATAACATAAATACTTATAACCTCAAAAATAATCTCATTCCCGAGCCTACGTCGATTAACTTACGATGAAACTTTAACGCATGAAAATGCGAAATGTAACATCCTTCCCCCCTTAGAAACATTCATCCTCAAATGTTTAACTCCTCGGGATCTATATAAATTTTGGCAGAGTCGTCGTTGTAACAGTACTACTACCAACCCTTCCTGTAGAAAACTCAATAATTCAATGCTACATAGGGCCACAATCATCAATAACGACAATGGCCTCACACGACCAATGACAATAACTAACACAAGAATCCATACATGCACCTTAAGGCTGTGATGTCTCAGTCGGATACCTAGACTTCATATCTTCTTCAGCTTCTCAAGTCATTTCTTCCATATTATTGTTTCTCCAAAGTATTTTCACTGAAGTTACATCTTTAGTCCTCAATCTCCGAACCTGTCTATCTAGTATAACAATGAGAGTTTTCTCATATGATAGCTGCTCTGTGACCTGAACATCGTCAACTGACACGACTCTAGAAGGATCTCCGATACATTTCATAGACACATAAAAGACTGGATGTATAGACTCCAAGTCAGAAGGCAAGTCTAACTCATATGCTACATGGCCTACCTTGCATATGATATTATATGGTCCAATGTACCGAGGGATAAGTTTTCCTTTCTTACCGAACCTCATAACACCTTTCATCGGTGATACCTTTAGGAATACCCAGTCGTCAACTTGAAACTCCAAGTCTCGTCGTCGATTATCCACCTACTACTTCTGACGATTTTGAGCTGCTAATAACCTCTGTATAAGCTTAATCTTCTCGATTTCCTTTTGTACTAACTCTGGTCCTACTAACTTAGTTTCCCCAACAGCGAACCATCCTATAGGCGACCTACACTTCCGTCCGTAAAGAGATTCGTATGGAGCCATCTGAATACTTGCAATGACCCGACTTGCCATTTTAATAATTTATGCCCCATTCAGTGACTTAAAGTCTCAATCAGCTTTGCAATATGTATTATGACCCGCAGGTGTGGTCGAGTTTGATTTACTGAATATTCAGAATTAAAGTAAAAGAACAATCCTTATTTAGAAACTTAAATGGAAAGATTTGACTGGAGAGTTGGCTTTTGATTAAACGAATTCGGAATAGAATTTTGATGATGTCAATAGCTCCGTATGGTGATTTTGGACTTAGGAGTGTGTCCGAAAAATTATTTGGAGGTCCGTAGTGGAAGTAAGCTTGAAATGGCGAAAAATTAAATTTTGGGAAGTTTGACCGGGGTGTTAATTTTTTGATATCGGGGTCGAAATCTTATTCTGGAAATTTGAATAGATTCATTTTATCATTTATGACTTGTGTGCAAAATTTAAAGTCATTCCGGATTGATTTGATATGTTTCGTCACAAGATATAGAATTTGAAAATTCAAAGTTCATAGATTTTTCTTTGAGGTGTGATTCGTCGTTTTGGTGTTGTTTGATATGATTTGAGGCCTCGAGTAGGTCCGCGTTATATTATAGAACTTGTTGGTATATTCGGACGGGGTCCCGAGGGCCTCGGGTGAGTTTCGAATGCTTAACAGATCGAATTTCGATTTGGAGGAGGAGCTGAAGCAGCTAGGCTGCTGGTGTGATCGCACTTATGCGAACAAGGGCCGCATGTGCGAGCTCGTGAATGCGAGGAATGATTCGCAGAGGCAAAAATGCATGGGCTGTCTAGGAACCAAGGGTGCAGAAAAATCATCACGGGTGCGAAGACCGTGGGTGCGAAAAAAATCATCGGGGGTTGCGAAGACCGCGGGTGCGAAGAAATCATCGCGGGTGCGAAGACCGCAGGCGCGAAAATATCATCACGTGTGCGAAGACCGCAAGCGCAAAAAAATTATCGTGGGTGCGAAGACCGCATATGCGAAGAAATCACCGCGGGTGCGAAGACAGCAGGTGCGAAGAAATTACCGCGGGTGCAAAAATATTGGACAGAATGTTAAAAACAGAGGGGTTCCGAGTTTTGCCATTTTTGGGCCTTCAAGAACGGTTTTTGGGGCGATTTTGAGAGAGAATTCAAGGAAAACTTGAGGTATGTCACTTGTGATCATTTCTACTCCATAATATTAAATTATCATCGACTAATCCGACTAGATTACATATTTTTGAGGTGTAAATCGGGGGTTTGAACTTAGGGATTTGAAAATAAGATTTGAAGATTTGGAGGTCGAGTTGAAGCCGGATTTTGGTAAAATTGGTATAGTTAGACTCGTGGTTGAATGGGCTTTCGAATTTTGTAACTTTTATTGGATTCTGAGATGTGGGCCCCACAGACGATTCTTGAGCTAATTTCGGATTGTTTTTGTTGGAAAATTAGTATTTTCTTATGGAATTAATTCCAATAAAATTTATTGACTGAATCGAATTATTTGTGGCTAGATTCGAGATATTTGGAGGTCAAATTCAAGCAAGAAGGCGATTATGGAATATTGGAATCACTTTAAAAAGGTAAATATCTTGCCTAACCTCTAGTGGGAGAATTATCCCTTAGGCATTGAGTCTTATGTGGAAATTGTGTAATTGAAAACCATGTACGCGAGGTGACGAGTACGTACTTGGTTTATATGTGCAAATTATATCGGTTGAAATTCGTAGACGCCCTTAAGTATTAAGTTGGAAAATTGTTGTAACTTATTAAATCCCTTATTTGTCATGCCTCATTCTTTGTTTGCCGAGGTTGTTTTTATAGGATAAATTGGTGTGATTCTCACTTGACTTTTATGTGAACTCTGTGTTTGTTTGATTTGCCATTTTTTTTTTATAGAAAATATTTTCATTATTGATTTTACCTACAAATAATTAAAATGAAAAATTTAGTTAATAACATGAATTACTTTTCAGTTCACGTTGTGGAAAATTTGGTATTGAATTATAAAGGCCGTTCATCATATTGAGGCAAAGTGCCAAATTGTGAAATATTATTCGGTTGAGTTGTTCACTCCCGAACATTTTGTTAAGATGTTGTGCACATTATGATCGAGTCATGGCTCCTTATTGTGGAAAAATAATGTGTTATTGATTTATGTGGCAAGTTGTATTATTTGAGCGCTCGATGTGTAATTTGTGATATGTTATAATATTTGAGCGCTCGATGTGCAATTTGTGATATGTTATAATATTTGAGCACTTGATGTGCAATTTGTGATATGTTGTAATATTTGAGCACTTGATGTGCAGTTTGTGATATGTTGTAATATTTGAGCACTTGATGTGCAATTTGTGATATGTTGTAGGATTTGAGCACTTGATGTGCAATTTGTGATATGTTGTAATATTTGGGCACTTGAGGTGTAAGTTGTATTATGTTGTGATATTTGCGCACTTGAGGTGCGATTTGTGAAATATTATGATATTGATACGCATGCGGTGAGATAAGGGTGGCTTGAAACGCATGGCTAGTAGGGGAACTACTAGAAGTCATGCGGTGATATAAGGTCAGGGTGTTGAAACGCATGCAGTGAGATAAGGGTGGCTTGAAATGCGTGGCTAGTAGGGGAACTAATAGAAGTCATGCGGTGTGATAAGGATATCTAAAACGTGGGATGCCATTTCGGAAAAAATATTTCTTTAAAAATTAAATGTGAAGGCTCCTGCGGTGATATAAGAAAATGAGATATTGTAAATTTATTTATGATTTGGGACTACGAGGCGGTATCTCGGGAGTGCCCTGTTGATATTTCTTTATTTATGTTCATGTCTTGGTGATGTTGTTTCATTGAATATGTAAATTCTTATCTTCTTCCGTGATGTACTAGTTGACTTTATTATCATGTGTTTTGTGTTCCTAGTTATATTGTGTTGGCTTTGGCTTTTTAGCACGTGACTCTAAAGAAGTATATTTCTGGGTTTTCTTACTGATTTTCGATGATTGAGTTGATTTAAATAAAAAAAATTATTATTTATTTTAAATTAAATAGTTTTACAACCAAACCAGTAGTTTATCTGATGCCTTAATTTAAGTGAAGTGTTACTTTCTTCACCCAATTGAATTCTAAAAATAAATTCAATTCTTTGTTGATTTCTTACTTGATTTAAAAATTCTAAACTCACTTTAGTGGAAATAGATTGATCATGTGGATCTTATATACATTGAGGATATTTGGCACGTGAGTTGTTCGTGCAGTTGAGATATGAATTGAGGGCACCAGGTGTCGTACCTAGTGCCGGGGAAACATGCTGATTTAATTATGGGGCACGAGGTGCCGTGAAAATATGAAAATGGGTTGAGACCCGTATTTACGATAAATATGAAAATGGGCTGAGACCCGTATTTTTATGATTATGAAATGAGGTGTCACATGGTGACTTTTTAATTGAAAGAATTATATTCAAAATATTTATTTGGAAGGATTTTTATTCAAAAAGAATTATATGAAGGAATTATATGTGAAAGACATTTATTTGAAGGACTCGATTTAATTGGGTGTAATTGTATTTATTAATTGTTGAGGGATATTAATGGTATTCTTGTTGTCTGTTGTGCATATCACTTGTTGTTTTATCCTGCCCTTATTGTTATTGTTTCCTAGTATTTTGTATATTATATTGCACAAGTTATTAGGCTAGTGAGTGTCTTGACTGTTCCTCGTCTCTACTCCATTGAGGTTAGTCTTGATACTTACTGGGCACCGCTGTGGTGTGCTCATTCTACACTTCTGCACATTTTTGTGCAGAGCCAGGCATTGGAGGTATCGAACTTGAGTAGAGTTAAAGTGCAATCGTAAAGATTCAAGGTAGAGCTGCTTGGCCGTCGCAGTCCCTTGTAGTCTTTTCATTTCATTGTACTGTTAATTTGTAATCAAACAGTATTGTATATTCGATCTTCGTGATCATTCCATGTATTCAGTTAGAGTTCGTGACTCAGCACTACCAGTCTTGGGAGGTTGTATATTGTAATTATTTCCGCTGTTGGTTTTTTTAAAAAAATGGCTTCAAAAGGTAATTGTAATCGGCTTACCTAGTCTTAGAGACTATGTGTCATCACGACGCCTGTGGTGGGATTTTGGATTGTGACAAGTTGGTATCAGAGCTCTAGGTTCATAGGTTCTACGAGTCACGAACGAGTTTAGTAGAGTCTTGCAGATCGGTACAGAGACGTCTGTACTTATCTTCGAGAAGATATAGAGCTAGTAGAAAAATTTCCACTTCTTTCATTCCTTATCATGCGATATTTATTCAGCTTGAAGCATATATCTTATGTTCTTTTGCATCAACTCGTGTATGGAATTGTGCACTGGGTATCAACTATGCGTTAACGGTTCGTGATACTATAGAGGGGTTATAAGAGAGCCAGGGTTGCTCAACCATTATTACAACGTTTCATCCAGATAGATAATGCGGAAATAGCTGGTGGGGTTGGGGTGCAGCATGTTCTGATATCTAGTTGATAAGTATGATATTAAAAAGGTTTAATTAATTGCCTAATCATCATAAATTATGGTAGGGTCACGAGGTGGATGTAGATCTGAAATAGCTGGCGGTATTAAAGACTATGTAGTTTGTATGGGATTTCTATTTAGCGAAGGGTACGTACGCAACCAAGGCACTAGAGGAAGCGAGTTTAACTGTCACGAGGATGACATGTGCCAAATAAATAGTTTGAGATGTCTTATGACCGGAGTCGTACGAGCGATGGAGGTTAGTATTGTGGATCATCAGAATGTGCCCTATGGCTTCACGCCAAGTGAGGGGAGTCCACTATCAACGATCATATTGTGGGGGTCATGTGTTATACCAGTTTTGGCCTGAGATGTATTTATGTGGTATTGAAAGGTTCTCCGAAATTTGTATATGATTAAGAGCTGAGATTGGTATGGGATGATGTCGGGACTTGCGGTATTCCCGCTTCCTTAATAATTCTACATTTCAGTATCAACGAGGTCACAAAAATAATTTTAGAATACTCACGGTGCTACAATAGTTCTTTTAATGCACCACCGGCACGAGGTTCCTATAATGGTTATTCTAGTCATCCGGCAGAGACTCAGTATGAGCAGCCGAACCCGTAGAAGGGTTGTTATCGGTATGATTGTACTAGACACATTAAGAGGAATGTCCGAGACTTGGAAGAGACGGATTTCATCAGAATAGTTAGGCTACGAGATTTATTCCAGTTAACACTCCACGTGCACAATCATCTAGAGGTAGAGGAAATGCGGGTAGTGGGCACCTAAGAGGTGGAGACCCGACCCGTTGATATAATCGCTATGATTTGGCTGAGGCCAATACACTAGATGGTGACGTTACAGGTATGATCCTGATTTTTGTTATAAAAGGATATTTTTTCCTTAACTTGATTCGGTTTTGAATAGTGAGGTGAGTCCTCCTATTATGCTCCACTTATGGGTGAGCTTCGTAATTCATGATCCACTTATATGTTTATCCCTGTTGAGAGATTTGAAGATGTGAGCATGTGTCTATCATTTTTATTTTTGGGCACCATTGAGGGCTATAAGTCCAAAAGTAATTTTTATTATTCATTACAGTGGGTTTAATGTGTCTCGGAATAATTGATTCCAATTTTATGAATTATATGCCCTATCGGTATGAGGGTTCGTTATGTGTTATGAAAAAAAAAATTACGAAAATTTATTAAAAGGAAGAAAGAAAGGAAATTGAAATTTCAGTTGGCACAATGTGCAAAATACTTGTGATTCGGAGTTAAGGATGAGGTCCTTGTGGTGAAATATTTATGAGTTTAAAATTCTCCCTTTGTGAAATTTAATTTGTACAATAATATTAATAGGGAGTCATGCCTGTTAGGCTTATGTGATAATTCTTATATATTTTCTGTTCATATTCAGCCATTTTCGTGTTGTAAACATTGAGTTTTAGCCTATGAGGTGAGTGCCCAGGTGGTGTTAAATGTGACTCATTAATCCGAGTAAGTAATCATGAGGTCTTCATGCCTCGCATTCTATTGTCAGTGTTGTAAAAAATTCAAAACGAGGTGGTGGTTAATATGAGATTAATTGATGATGTAGTAACTAATTATGAATAACTTTTAAGACCAGAGATGTGGTGATGAGCATACATATGATGTGCTTCATGTCTTGATATCATTATGATAGTGCAATGCTGAGATTATTGATATATACCTTGTGGTGTTTTGTTGGGTTGCGGATGTGTTGTAGGAGTTATTTTGGTGTTACTCTGGCAGGTGGTTAGGCCCAATTACAGGGGAGACTCTTCCGAAATTTTCTAAAATATTTGGGAGTTAGTAAAATTTGGGGGATTGAGATGTGCGAAATGAGAGATAAGTTATGTTGTGTGTTTAAGGGCGAATGATCCTAAGCGGGGAAGAATGAAATACCCCATAATTTTTTTTAAAAGTATTTCAACACTATCAAGAAAGTTGATGTGTGCATATGCATGAGTTGCTATAGCTAGTTGAGACTAATACCGTGCGTCGAAGTGAAAATCAGGCATTTTGGAAATGAATGGAGAGTTAGGGATTTTTGCTCTAAAGCTTATAAGAATGGAGAAAAGAAATAATCTCAATTGAGATGGTGTTGTCGGACCCGTATTAAATTACGAGAACGTAGAATCACCCACAAATATGTGTGCAAGAATATACTCAGTAATTTAAAGTCCTCAAAAAGATTCTTAGCACGTTCGAGGACGAACGTTTGTTTGAGAGATGGAGAATGTAACGACCCGACTTGTCGTTTTAAGAATTTACGCCCCATTCAATGACTTAAGGTCTCGAGCAGCTTCGCAATATATATTATGACCCGCGGGTGTGGTCGAGTTTGATTTACTGAATATTCGGAATTAAATTAAAAGAACAATCCTTATTTAGAAGTTTAAATGGAAAGAGTTGACTGGAGAGTTGACTTTTGAGTAAACGACTCAGGAATAGAATTTTGATGATGTCAATAGCTCCGTATGGTATTTTGGACTTAGGAGCGTGTCCGGAAAATTATTTGGAGGTCCATAGTGGAAGTAAGCTTGAAATGGCGAAAAATTAAATTTTGGGAAGTTTGACCGGGGGGTTGACTTTTTGATATCGGGGTCGAAATCTTATTCTGAAAATTTGAATAGCTTCGTTATATCATTTATGACTTGTGTGCAATATTTAAAGTCATTCCGGATTGATTTGATATATTTCGGCACAAGCTATAGAATTTGGAAATTCAAAGTTCATAGATTTTGATTTGAGGTGCGATTCGTCGTTTTGGTGTTGTTTGATATGATTTGAGGCCTCGAGTAGGTCCACATTATGTTATAGAACTTGTTGATATATTCGGACGGGGTCCCTAGGGCCTCGGGTGAGTTTCGAATGCTTAATAGATCGAATTTGGATTTGGATTTGGAGGAGGAGCTGGAGCAGATGGGCTGCTGGTGTGATCGCACCTACGCGAACAAGGGCCGCAGGTGCGAGCTCGTGAATGCGAGGAATGATTCACAGAAGCAAAAATGCATGGGCTGTCCAGGCACCGCGGGTGTGAAAATATCATCGCGAGTGCGAAGACCACAGATGCAAAGAAATCACCGCGGGTGCGAATACCGCAGGTGCGATGAAATCAGCGCGGGTGCAAGAATCCTGGACATAATGTTAAAAACACACGGGTTCCGAGTTTTGCCATTTTTGGGCCTTCAAGCACGGTTTTTGGGGCGATTTTGAGAGAGAATTCAAGGGAATATTGGCATAACTTCAAAAAGGTAAGTATCTTGCCTAACCTCGAGTGGGAGAATTATCCCTTAAGCATTGAGTCTTATGTGAAAATTGTGTAATTGAAAACCATGTATGCGAGGTGACGAGTACGTACTTGGTTTATATGAGCAAATTATATCGGTTGAAATTCGTAGACGCCCTTAAGTATTAAGTTGGAAAATTGTTGTAACTTATTAAATCCCTTATTTGTCATGCCTCATTCTTTGTTTGCCGAGGTTGTTTTTATAGGATAAATTGGTGTGATTCTCACTTGACTTTTATGTGAACTCTGTGTTTGTTTGATTTGCCATTTTTTTTTTATAGAAAACATTTTCATTATTGATTTTACCTACAAATAATTAAAATGGAAAATTTAGTTAATAACATGAATTACTTTTCAGTTCACGTTGTGGAAAATTTGGTATTGAATTATAAAGGCCGTTCATCATATTGAGGCAAAGTGCCAAATTGTGAAATATTATTCGGTTGAGTTGTTCACTCCCGAACATTTTGTTAAGATGTTGTGCACATTATGATCGAGTCATGGCTCCTTATTGTGGAAAAATAATGTGCTATTGATTTCTGTGGCAAGTTGTAATATTTGAGCGCTCGATGTGCAATTTGTGATATGTTATAATATTTGAGCACTTGATGTGCAATTTGTGATATGTTGTAATATTTGAGCACTTGATGTGCAGTTTGTGATATGTTGTAATATTTGAGCACTTGATGTGCAATTTGTGATATGTTGTAAGATTTGAGCACTTGATGTGCAATTTGTGATATGTTGTAATATTTGGACACTTGAGGTGCAAGTTGTATTATGCTGTGATATTTGCGCACGTGAGGTGCGATTTGTGAAATATTATGATATTGATACGCATGCGGTGAGATAAGAGTGGCTTGAAACGTATAGTTAGTAGGGGAACTACTAGAAGTCATGCAGTGATATAAGGTCAGGGTGTTGAAACGCATGCGGTGAGATAAGTATGGCTTGAAACGCGTGGCTAGTAGGGGAACTACTAGAAGCCATGCGGTGTGATAAGGATGGCTAAAACGCGGAATGCCATTTCGGGAAAAAATATTTCTTTAAAAATTAAATGTGAAGGCTCCTGAGGTGATATAAGAAAATGAGATATTGTGAATTTATTTATGAATTGAGACTACGAGGCGGTATCTCGGGAGTGCCCTGCTGATATTTCTTTATTTATGTTCCTGTCTTGGTGATGTTATTTCATTGAATATGTAAATTCTTGTCTTCTTCCGTTATGTACTAGTTGACTTTATTATCATGTATTTTGTGTTCCTAGTTATATTGTGTTGGCTTTGGCTTTTTAGCACGTGACTCTAAAGAAGTATATTTCTGGGTTTTCTTACTGATTTTCGATGATTGAGTTGATTTAAATAAAAAAAATTATTATTTATTTTAAATTAAATAGTTTTACAACCAAACCAGTAGTTTATCTGATGCCTTAATTTAAGTGAAGTGTTACTTTCTTCACCCAATTGAATTCTAAAAATAAATTCAATTCTTTGTTAATTTCTTACTTGATTTAAAAATTCTAAACTCACTTTAGTGAAAATAGATTGATCATGTGGATCTTATATACATTGAGGATATTTGGCACGTGAGTTGTTCGTGCAGTTGAGATATGAATTGAGGGCACGAGGTGCCGGAAAAACATGATGATTTAATTATGGGGCATGAGGTGCCGTGGAAATATAAAAATGGGTTGAGACCCATGTTTAGGAAAGTTATGAAAATGGTCTGAGACCCGTATTTTTATGATTATGTGTCACATGGTGACTTTTTAATTGAAATAATAATATTCAAAATATTTATTTGGAAGGATTTTTATTCAAAAAAAAATATATGAAGGAATTATATGTGAAAGACATTTATTTGAAGGACTTGATTTAATTGGGTGTAATTGGATTTATTAATTGTTGAGTGATATTAATGGTATTCTTGTTGTCTGTTGTGCATATCACTGGTTGTTTTATCCTGCCCTTATTGTTATTGTTTCCTAGTATTTTGTATATTATATTGCACAGGTTATTAGACTAGTGAGTGACTTGACTGTACCTCGTCTCTACTCCATTGAGGTTAGTCTTGATACTTACTAGGCACCGCTGTGGTGTGCTCACTCTACACTTCTACATATTTTTGTGTAGATCCAGGCATTGGAGGTATCAGACTTGAGCAGAGTTAAAGCGCGATCGTAAAGATTCAAGGTAGAGCTGCTTGGCCGTCGCAGTCCCTTGGAGTCTTTTTATTTCATTGTACTGTTAATTTGTAATCAAACAGTATTGTATATTCGGTCTTCGTGATCATTCCATGTATTCAGTTAGAGTTCGTGACTTAGTACTACCAGTCTTGGGAGGTTGTATATTGTAATTATTTCCGTTGTTGGTTTTTGAAAAAAATGGCTTCAAAAGGTAATTGTAATCGGCTTACCTAGTCTTAGAGACTAGGTGCCATCAAGACACATGTGGTGGGATTTTGGGTCGTGACAATACTGGAATGATAACTATTATTATACGCGAACTCAATAAGTGGCAGTTGATCATTCCAACTACCCTTGAAGTCTATCACACAAGCCCGTAACATATCCTCGAGTATCTGAATAGTACGCTCAGCCTGCCCGTGTGATTGGGGATGAAATGTTATACTAAGACTTACCTGAGTCCCTAATCCTTTTTGGAAGGACGTCCAAAAATTATCCATAAACTGAGCACCTCCATCCGAATAAGAGATAAAGGGACACCATGAAGTTGTAATATCCCCTTAATGTAAAGCCTTGCATAAACTTCTGCGGAATATGTAGTCCTAAGAGATAGAAAATGGGCTAATTTTGTAAGTCTATCAACAATCACCCATATAAAATCGAACTTACACTGGGTACGAGGTAAGACTATGATGAAATCCATATTAATTACTTCCCACTTCCAAGTCGGAATCTCTATAGCCTGCAATAGTCCACCGGATTTTGATGCTCAATCTTAACCTACTGACAGTTAGGGCACTGAGCAACAAACTCCACTATATCCTTTTTCATTCCGTCCTACCAATATATTTCCCTGATATCGTGATACATCTTTGTTCCTCCTGGATGGATAGAATAATGAGAATAGTGAGTCTCTCCCATAACCTGCCGGCACAACCCAGCAACATTAGGGACAGATAATCGTCCTCGATATCTGAGGACCCCATCTCTTGTAATCTTAAGTAGTGTCTTCTTCTTCTGAGGGGTTGTATCTCTATAATGAGTTAACACATGAACCTCGTACTGGCGAACCTTCACTTCAGTTACTAAAGAGGATGTTGACATGTCATGAATTGTAACTCTGGTATCACATGAGTCGAGTAATCGAACTCCAAGACTGGCTAGCTGATGAATCTTATGGGCTATTCCACTCTTCTTTGGATGTAAATATGACAGGCTACCCATAGATCTACGGCTGAGGGCATCAGCTACTACATTCGCCAACCCCGGATGGTATAAAATATCAACGTCATAGTCATTCAGTAGCTCCAACCATCTCTTTTGGCGTAAATTCAATTCCTTTTGCTTGAAGATATACTGAAGGCTCTTATGATCCGTATATATATCAACATGAATGCCATACAAGTAATGCCTCAATATCTTTAGTGCATGAATCACTACAGCTAACTCTAAATCGTGGGTCGGGTAATTCTTTTCGTGCTTTCTTAGTTGTCTAGAAGCATAAGCTACAACCCTACCATGCTGCATCAGTACACAACCCAATCCAACGCCCTAAGCATCGCAATAGATAGCATAACTATCGCTTCCCTCTAGGAGTGTTAGAACCCGTACTGAAGTTAATCTGTCCTTCAATGCATGGAACATCCGTTCGCAAGCATCAGTCCACTGAAACTTAGCTCCCTTCTGAGTCAACTTTGGCAATGGTGTTGAAAGAGAAGAAAATCCCTCTACAAATCTCCTGTAATAACTTGCCAAATCGAGAAAGCTACGAATCTCTGCCGGGGTCGTGGGTCTAGGCCAAGTCTTTATTGAACCAAGTTCTAACTTGCACTTTCCAAGCCTTCTCTTCTTCCAAACACATCAACCACAATAGCAATGGTATTCTTAAGTTATTTCTACTGATTTCCAGCCATAAAACATCAAGATTTCAACTCCAAATAATCCAGTAACTACAACACTTCAACATGAAGTTCAACTTACTTCACAAGTTTCCTTTATCAAATCAACTAGATATACATAGATGATCTTAAATACACATAGGAGAAGTTAAACCTTAAATTGGAAGCAAGAATACTTATCCAACTAAGCTTTACTTCAAGCTCAAATAAGCTCTTTACCCCAAACCACAAACTAGAGAGATAACTAGGTGATCTTGATCTTAAGAGAGAAATCACCTTACCAACTTGTAGATTTGGTCTTGAACCCTAGGATAACTTTAAGAGAGATCTTGGGCTGATATTTTGAAGCTTCTTCACGTTGCAATAGAGAGAGATGGATTATGAATTATTTTCTAAGTGCAATTGAGATATATCTATGTTTATATGGCCCCACTAATAGGCTTGGGCAAATGGGTCTTAGGAAAGCTACATAATTCAACCAGAATTCACTTTTAGAGAATTTTGCATACAACTTCCCTTTTTTGTAGAACTTTGAGCACAGTACGCAAATGATCTGCATGCTCAGTCTCTGAACGATATTAAACCAATATATCATCAATAACTACAATCACGAACATATCTAGAAAGGGTCTTAACACACAGTGCATCGAGTCCATGAATACTGCTAGGGCATTGGTCAAACCGAATGACATAACACGAAACTCAAAGTGCCCGTATCTGGTCCTGAATGTTGTCTTCGGAATATATTTCTCCTTAACTCTTACCTGATGGTACCTGGACCTCAAGTCTATCTTCGAGAAACACTTGGCATCTTGCAATTGATCAAATAAATCATCAATCCTCGGGAGCGGGTACTTATTCTTGATCGTCACTTATTCACCCGTCTACTCAACTGAGTGACTCAACCGAGCGCCACATACCTTATCCTTGTTTATTATCAAACCTATCACGGGCCACATCCATATATATAAGTAACAATATTAGGATTTAACTCGCATAACTAATTCAGAAAAAGGTTTATATAGATACATAGGGGCCGACAAGGCCGTAGACATGTCATACCCAAAACTATACATAGGATACTGTTTGCAAAACCTCTAAGAAAGCATGACCATAATATATATAAGTTGGGACAGGGCTCCTGACGTCCTCATAAAATAACATAACATATACATAACCTTGACTTGGTAATACTCCAGGAAGAAGTGGAGCTCACTAACCAAAAGTTGATATCTGGAGGAAGCCTACAGTAGAGGGTCCTCGCCTCGTCCTATATGAGAGCCAGGGGTGTACAAATCGAGCAGGAAATCTGCACCAAACCGATTAAAAAATTCGACTAGGTTTGGTTTGATTTGGTTTGGTATTGAGTAAAAAAACTCGAACCAAACCGACATATAAATATATATAATTTTTTATATATAATTTTAAGACTTTATATAGAATTTTATTTAACAATGTCCTGAAATATTTGAAATTCTCTCATGGAATATACTATTTAATAGAACTATAAAGTGCATTTATTTTTATTTACTTTAAACAATAGATTGTATCACTTTCATCATCTCTTTGTTCTTTCATATATCATATGTCAAGATTTATTATATGATTTTCGAATTTTAAGTGGTATTTCGATAATCTAAAATTACATAGAACATATTATTATTTAGGTATCATATTGATTTTTATGTTTAATTATTAAATTTGGTTAACCCTGAAAGCATACATCAACCAAATATTATTGGTAGACGACTAAGAAAATAAACTATTATGTGTTACTAAAAACAATTCTTCCATAAGATCACTTTAATAGATCATATGTTTTTTTTTAATTTTTAGTAAATATATATTCACTTATCAAAACTTTATCTATATCTTTAATAATGCAAGATTGAAATAATATTCATATAACAAAAAAAGCCGAAAAACCCGAAAAATCCGATAAAACCGAACCAATCCAAACCGATATAATTGGTTTGATTTTGATAAAATCCGAACCACCCCGGTCCATGCACACCCCTAATGAGAGCCTCGATCAGACACACTTCAAAGCAGAATCTTTATATCCTTATCAGCTACCTTCCTCCTCTTGGCCCGACTACTCTCCTCTTCCTCTGCATATCCCATGACATACATAGACGAACCTTGATTGACGGACTCCGAAAACTGTGGACTATCTGGAACCTCAGAAGAGCTGGTGTCTATAAATACCCTAACATAGTTTTGAGCCTGGGGTAAATCTGGTTGTGCCAATCCGTGCACCACTCCCCTTATACCCTGATCAACAGGCCCTGATAATGAAACTAAGGGCCTTGGTGAGGTTGGAACTCCTCTCACCCCATTTGCTACCGACAAAATCGAAACTACTCGAACGGATGACTCATATGGATCCTCGGAAGGATCCTCCTTAATAGAACCTATGATCTTCGATGGGTCTGACTCCATAGTGGAGCTTATATCTCCTTTTAACACTTTCGTAGCTTTCTGACCCATGCTAGCGGCTGGCGCCTGTCGTCTAGTAGTAATAGGCATCACTAAGAACATAAATAAGTTAAAGATTAGGAGTGAAAACTTACGACTCAGTTCTATCGCACAATCTAGATTAGAAAGAAAAGTAACCATCCTAAATATCTTGTAGCCTCCTGTCTATAAGTGTGGTGCACAACACACCCATAAACAAAACTCTACTAGACACGGTCTGTAGACAACCCTAGGACAGAACTGCTCTGATACCACTTTTGTCATGACTCGAACCGATAGGCCATGACGAGTGCCCGAGTCCTACCTGTCGAATACCCCTAAGCTTGCGTCTAAGATATAAACATGAATTAAGGGTAGGTCATGACTAACATATGTCAATAAACTGCTGAATCACGTGAATAACATACGCGAGGAAAATATGTCCAAAAGACATATATATATACACATGCGGAATACGGTAGGGCGAGCCGACAAGGCTACTATAGACAACTATATATCCAAAACTCGAAGCTGACAAGGCCACATACTATCCAACTATACATGACTGTCTATATACCTCTAATAGAGTGTACAACTATATGAAAGATGGGACTGGGCACCCTCATACCCATATATACATACAAAAATAGCGTACCAAAATCAATAACAGCTACGGATAAAGTGGAGCACACCAACTCTCGCTGATCAAGGATCCTACAAAGGGGGATCGTTAGCCTGTCTACATGTACTTGCGGGCATGAAACGCAGGCCCCAGGAATTAGGGGCGTCAGTACGAATAATGTACCGAGTATGTAAGGCATAAAACCAGTATAAAAACATAAAAGAAACATGGAGTAAAGGAATCCGCCTGTAAGTCAAAATAACTTTATGAATCCTGAAATATTTATAAAGTCATTCATGTGTTTATAAATGTCGTATCATGCATAGGCATATGTGTACATAGCATCATCAAGTCTCTTAGGGCATCCCATCATATCATCTCGGCCTCTGTGGATTAAATCATCAACGTATACCAACTAATCAGGTGGTGGTGCGTATATAACGCTGTAACCTTTCCCCATATCCCATATACATATAATATATGCGTATATAACACCATCTGGTCATGGGTCAATGTATATGTATAAATGAATACAATGCATAATGAAGTAAGTCAATAAGATCTCTCGGATAAACTTTATCAACTTACGTATTTTTCTAAAACCCGTGAACAGATGATATAATAATAGGACACATGGAGAATCAAGAACATATGCGCTCCTTGTACTTCTATTAATAGAGCAATTTATGAAAGTTGTGCGTTTTCTCGTTTAGTTTGTATCATATGGATCATGCCAAATGTAAATAAGGGATAGCCTTAACATACCTGAGCCGATTCTCTTGACAATCCCTCTAACACACGTCAATCACGACAAAACACATAACAGTAATATCGGAGTAGGAAAAAATTCGTATGATATTCTTGAGAAAGGTTATACCGGGCTCCCTTAGAATTGTAAGTCACATTGCTATTACATAAGATAATTTCATATGAATTTTGTTGAAGCTTTCATCCGTTACTTTGTAGATATATCCATCTCCCTTTAATGAATTAGGGAGGTCTCTTATCATAGTGATTATGGGGCCCACTTGATAAGGATTACTTTGCCAACATCCCCTAAATATTCCACATAGCCACCTAGCCAAAGAATCACTCTTTGGTCTTAGCAAATAAACCCCTTGCTGCCACGTTGGGGTGATGTCTCTATTAAGCTTATCCACAAATTCTAATTACCTTGTTAATCTCTTACTAAAAATCAAACATTAACCAATTATCTACATAATTAGGTAATATCCTAATTTATTTAAAATATTAATCACTTTTAACATATTTTATATACCTTACTATCATGGCCATGTGGTACCTTGTATAACACTAGTCCATAAATATCGGGTATTATAGCTTGGACCGTATTTTATCCCAAATTGACAACCTTCAACGAAACTCATCTTCTTTGATTTATTTACCCTCTAACCTTCACGAAACTTACTTATCACTTGTTATAAATAGCATAAATACTTATAACCTCAAAAATAATCTCATTCCCGAGCCTATGTCGATTAACTTGCGACGAAACTTTAACATAAGAAAATGCGAAATGTAACATTTTAAACGGATTTAACATGGCATGTGAAACTACTAAAGAGGAGATAACCCTGCCGGTAAACACCATCGGAACCATTCAGGAAACAAAGTTCTATGTGATCGAAGGAGATATGAGATACAATGCTCTATTCAGAAGGCCATGAGTTCACAAACATGAGGGTTGTACCCTCGATAATACACCAGGCTTTAAAATTCCCCACATCGGGAGGGATCAAGATAGTGTACAAAGAACAACCAGCCGCAAAAGAAATGTTCGCGGTCGATGAGGTGACCCCGATATCCGCACTCTCGATATCAAAGGACCCGAGTTTGGTTACAAGGAAAGAAACCAAATAGCAATTATCGCGACCGGCTCCGACTGAACCAGAGAAGTAGGAGACATGCGAGGATGATGATTACGGAGTCCTTAGGTCATTCATAGCCCCTGATAATTTCGATACCACCAAATCAACGGTCGAGGAGCTGGAGCAAGTCATACTGGTCGACCACTTGCCCGATCGGAAGGTATACCTGGGCACAGGGCTAACTCCCTAGCCCAGGAAAAAACTCATTGAATTCTTTATAGCTAACATAGATTGTTTCGCTTGGTCCCATCTTGATATGACAGGGATCCCGTCAGAAATAACTACTCATAAGCTGAGCTTGGATCCGAAGTTCCACCCAGTTAAACAGAAGAGGAGGCCTCAGTCCGAAGTCAAGCATGCATTCATCAAAGACGAGTTATCCAAACTCCTTAAAATAGGTTCCATTCGGGAAGTTAAGTGCCCAGATTGGTTAGCTAACGTAGTGGTAGTGCTTAAAAAGGAAAACAAATTAAGAATGTGTATAAACTACAAAGACTTGAATAAGGCATGCACTAAGGATTCTTTTCCTTTGCCTAACATCGATTGCATGATCGATGCGATGATCGACCACGAGATACTCAGCTTTCGCGATGCCTATTCCGTGTACAACCATATTCGGATGGACCCGAGCGACCAAGAAAAGACTTCCTTCATCACTAAATACGGTGCCTATTGTTGTAACGTAATGCCGTTCGAACTAAAAAATGTTGGTTCCATTTACCAACGCCTAGTAAATCGGATGTTCAAAGAGAAAATAGGAAAATCAATGGAGGTTTACATTGACGACATGTTAGTTAAGTCCCTGCGAGCAAAGGACCATTTGGAACATTTGCAGGAAACCTTCAACATACTGAAGAAATACAATATGAAGCTGAATCCGGAGAAATGCGCATTCGGGATTGGGTTCAGGAAGTTCGTTGGATTTATGGTGTCCAACCGGTGGATCGAAATCAATCCCGACAAATCAAATATATAGAGGACATCACCGTGGTAGACAATGTCAAGGCCGTTCAAAGGCTAACCGAGCGCATAGCCGCCATGGTTCGATTCATTTCAAGGTCCTCCGATAAGAGCCATCAGTTCTTCTTGTTATTGAATAAGAAGAATAACTTCTCGTGGATCCCAAAGTGCCAGCAAGCTTTGGAAGTACTCAAACAGTACCTTTCGAATCCACATTTGCTTCATACTCTGAAGGCAGACGAGCAGTTGTATCTGTACTTAGTGGTATCCGAGATAGCGGTAAGTGGAGTCTTAGTCCGGGAAGAAGAAGGTACACAATTTCCTATATATTATGTTAGCAGGACTCTAGGCGAGGCCGAAACAAAGTATCCTCACCTGGAGAAATTGGCGCTCGCTTTGCTAAGCGCCTCCAAGAAGTTAAGGCCATATTTTCATTGCCATCCCATATGTGTCGTAACTACTTATCCATTGAGAAACATAATGCATAAACTCGAGCTCTCGGGATGATTATACAAATAGACCGTGGAAATTAGCGGGTACCATATTGAATATCGACTCCGAACAACCATCAAATCCCAAATTTTGGCCGATTTCGTGGTCGACTTCACGCCAGCCTTAATACATGAAGTCTAAAAGGATTTGTTTTTAACCTCGGGGACATTCTCGGGAATCAGGACCCTCTTTACGGACGGTGCGTCGAACGCAAAGGGGTCCGGACTCGGCATCGTGTTGAAGCCGCCTACGGGGTAATATAGTTAGGCAATCTATTAGAACAGTGAAATTGACTAACAATGAGGTCGAATATGAGGCTATGATTGTAGGTCTCAAATTGGCTAAAAGCCTGGGGGCCAAAGTGATCAAAGCTAAATATGATTCCCTTCTCGTGGTAAATCAAGTCAATGGGAAATTCAAAGTGAAAGAGGAACGAATGCGAAGATACTTTGATAAACTATAGGTAACGCTATATCGATTCAAAGAATGGACCCTACAACACGTGCCCCAGGATCAAAATAGCGAAGCCGATGCTCTGTCTTACTTGGGGTCGTCGGTTGATGATGATGAGTTCAGCTCGGGAACGGCCGTATAACTCATGAAATTAGTAGTGGAAGAAAGCCATACCTAGATTAACTCAACAAGTTTAACTTGGGACTAGAGAAACAAGTATATAGACTATTCGAAAATACTCTGTTCAGAAGAACGTTCGATGGCCCACTCGCCATATGCTTGGGGTCGAGAGACACCGAATATGTTTGAGGGAAGTTCACCAGGGCACATCCGGAAACCATTCGGGGCATAATCATTGGTTCGTAAGATAATCAGAGTTGGCTATTACCGTATCGATATGGAGAAAAATGTGAAAGACTTTGTGCGAAAATGCGACGGCTGTCAGAGGCACGCACCAATGATCCACCAACTTGGGGAATTACTACACTCGGTCCTGTCGCCTTGGCCGTTCATGAAATAGAGAATGAACATCATCAGTCCCCTACTATGAGCACCCGGTAAGGCTCAATTTATACTATTTACGATTGACTATTTCTCTAAATGGGTCGAAGCTCAAGCGTTTGAAAAGGTCCGGGAAAAAGAAGTCATCGATTTTATTTGGGACCACATAATATGTTGGTTCCGTATACCGACGAGATAGTGTGGGATAACGGGAAGCAGTTCATTGGCAGCAAGGTAAGCAAATTTTTCGACGGCTATAAGATCAGAAAGAGTTTGTCAACATCCTATCACCCTAGTGGGAACGGACATGCGGAGTCGACGAACAAAACAATCCTCCAAAACCTTAAGAAAAGGTTGACCGACGCCAAAGGAAAATGGAAAGAAATCATGCCCGAATTCTTGTGGGCATACCGCATAACCTCAAAATCCAGTACTAAGGCCACTCCGTTTTCGTTGGTCTACGGTGCCGAAGCACTAATACCGATTGAGGTGGGGGTACCGAGCCTCAGGTTCTGATATGCTACCGAAGAATCAAACGGCAAGGCCATGAGCATGAGCCTAGAACTACTGGATGAGAGGCGTGAGGCCGCTCTAATCCGGTTGGCCACCCAAAAGCAGCGGATAGAAAGATATTACAATGAAGAGCCAACCTCCGACACTTCAACATTGGGGACTTGGTGTTAAGAAGAGTAACACAAAACACCTAAAACCTGAACGAAGGGAAGCTAGGACCGAACTGGGAAGGTCCATATAGAGTTGCCGGGATTACTGGTAAAGGTACGTATAAACTCGAATCAGGAAATGGCGCACAACTACCAAACAACTGGAACATGACTCACTTAAAATGATACTATTTCTATGGTACGACCTCTTTCACTTTATTTTTTATATTACGAATTGGGCTAACACTTGCAGGCAATAGCCAAAAGAGAATGTAACGGTTAGGTCTGAAAGCACGCATTGCACTCTTTTTTCCTTTAATCATTTTTGTCCCAAATGGGTTTTCCGGCAAGGTTTTTAACGAGGCAACAATAAATCGTGCTAACTTAAAGTCTAAGACCGGTTTTAAATCGGAGTCAATGGTCACATCAACAGTATCCGAGCCCACTCAAAGATCAACCTCAAATATTGGGTGCTATCACCCTCGGGTCAGGATTTTTAGCAAGGAAGGAAACTCTGTGCTGAAACAGTCTAGGCTCATTGGTTAGGATTTATTGTAAGGGTCAAACGATCAAATGAATCGTGCCCTCATAGGTCACCTCGGCCATAATACGAGCTTCTACACACTTACAATCTTGTACGTTACACACAGAAATGAAAGAGAGTTTCTACCTTGCTAACAAACATTTTTTGCTTCTTAAAAGTATCGAGCCTAAGGTCTATTCCTACCCAGGAACTATAAAGCCCAAGGGCCACCCTTATCCGAGCCCAAAGGGCTACCCCCACTCGGGGACTGCCGTCCGAGATAAGTTCAGGCGACTCGGGTTATCGAAACCCGGAGGCACAGGACCTAATAGGTAGTGCCCAAACCTAAAAGGCTATGGCCGCCCTAAAAATGGTTCAGAAACGTCCGAAGCCTGTAATCAAAACATAAGGCCTTCAACAAAATTCCAAACCTGTTCGAAGGTTACCCTCAGCAAAGATATAAACTAAAAGCATTTAAACAATCATCTTTGGGAAATCTTCCAATCACTCCTAGCCCCCATAAGTTTCAAGTAAAACTTACATCGGGGACAAGTCATGTTCGGACCTCCGAAAAATGACTTATTACTAAGTTTGATTCCATGCTAAGGCATTTGATTACTACATTCCGGAATGTCTTTACAAAGGCCAATGAAAACGGCCACAACAAAATAAATGTACAAGATACAAAAACAAAGACAGTAAATACTAAGGCATCTACGTCTGATCTTCACCAGAACTTGCCTCGTCACTAGAGCCGTCGGGGCCTTCGGGGTTCTTCGGAGCCCTCAGAGCTTCCTTCATCTTCGTGTTTACCAAAGTCTTGGCCTTGACCTCAAGTCTCTTCACCTCCTCGATCTCGGCCGACAGGTCAAAGCCTCGTGCATGGATCTCTACGAGGGTCTCCCTCCGGGATAGCCGCCTCACGTACTCAACAGTAGTCTTCAGGCAAGCCTCGACTGCTTTGACATCAGCCCTATACTGTCCACCATCTCTTCAGTATCGGCGGAGGTTGTGCGTATCTGAGACTTTATAGATTCATATTCTTTACCGAGGGCGTCCCGCTCTACCGGAGCTGAACTCAATTGCGATCAGAGTTCATCATTCAACTGGGACCGCTTGTTGGCTTTTCCTTTCGCCACCTAGTTTTGAACCTCTACCGATACCAGTTATGCCTGGGCGGTTTCGTTCTTCGAAGCCAGCCGGTCTATTTTGCTCTTCCAACCATCGGCCATGGCTTGGACCTCATTCATTTTAGCTCGGAGTTGGTCGATCTGGTCAATCTTCTGCGGAACCTGTGAGGGTTGGTCATTAGTCGTCATGGCTAAGTCTTCATTGCTAACTTCAAAAATCTTTACCTTTTCGACCAAATCGACTTGTTCCCGCCTCAGGTTCGAAGCTTCCCTCTGAGCCTCATCCAGCCTGGCCTAAAGGTCCTTGATGGCCCCTTCGTGTTGCTCATTGAGAAGCTTATATATATATATATCTTTTATCCGCAAGCTCCTTGACCTCAAGATCAAGCTGGTTAACCTCAGCCTGGTACCAAAGAAAGCTTTCATGATGAAGTACCGAGGCCTACAAAAGAGTAAAAGAAGAAAATATGAGAAATATCAAAAACTAAGTCAAAGTTTGAAAAAGCATAATAATGCATTTCCTGATTCAGCGCCTACTGTGCTTCGTTGAAAAGGCACAGAACGTCCACCTCATTCATTTTCTCTTGGTCTTCTTCGGTTACCAGGCATCGGAGGTAGCTCGCTACTCCCACTGGAGCAGAAAGAACCTAGGCATCCTCCGGGACAATGATGATTATCGACCTCTTTCGGCCAGGATCAACACTCGGTGCGGGGAAATGGTTGATTAACTTTGGACTCGAGTTCAGTCCGCCGACCTCTGAAGACGGATCCTTTCTCGGCACTTCCAGGTCGCCCAACCCAAAAAAGGCTTCCAAGGCGGACGAGTCCACAACATCGAAAAAGGAACGAAATGGATCATCCACTCTATGAGCCCATTCGCTAAATTTCTCCTTCCTCCTTGGGCCTTCTCGAGCATAGACTCGGTGTAGGAGGGTATCCCCGAGATCTCAATTACACCGGGGACTTACTTTGGTGCAGAGCCGACATCCTAGGAAGTATTATCCCGGGGATCTGCGTCGGCTTTCTGAGTTGGAGGGGGATCGACCTCATGAGTCTCCTCCTTAGGTGCATCCCAATCCCCAGGATAGGTCGTCCCATGAATTACAAAGACAGATTCATCCCCTGGATTGTCCCTAAGCTTAAGGCGGGAGTCGGAGATAGGCACACGAGAGCTGGATCCCCTCCTAGGCTTGCAGAGCACCCGCTTCTTCGATTTCTTCACCTTGGAGATCGGGGAGCCTGAGGGTTTTCTTTTCCTCTTCTTCTTTCCCTCTGTGGCAGCAACAAAGGGATCAACAGACGGGGGTATATTTTTGTCCCCTTCCGAAGGCCTAAGTTTGGTGGTCTTAGGCAAACCTGCAATGATAAAGAAAATGGGTTAGTATAATATAAGGTGGGGACGTAATGTTGGCTATTCGGAAAGAAACCTTACCATGAAAACATGTTTCACATTGGCCTTTTAAGAGTCCGCGCCATGTGCGCTGGAAGTAGGACATCTAAGTACAAATGTCCTCGATCCACTCCTTTAACCGGAGATTCGGAACCCACGCAACAGCTGCACAGCCACAAACAAGAATGAGAAGATCGAAAAAAAAAAAATGAAAATTTGATGTCGAAAGAAGGAGTTACACTTACGAGATGCATTCCATTTCTCAGGGAATTACATGTATTCTAAGGGGATCAAATCCTCGGTCTTCACTCGGACGAAGCGTCCCTGCCAGCCCCGATCACGATCTTTGTCGATGATGGAAAAGGGGGCCTTGGTGGCCCGGCTAAGCTTGATTATCCCCCCTCAGAATATCCGGGGACTATATAATCGAAGTAGGTGGTCAATCGTGAACCGACGAGATTTGGTCTTGTTCACGAAGTAACGGAGGTGAGTCTCGATCCTCCACAATAATGGATGAATTTGCCCGAAGCACACTTTGTACCTCTTGCAAAAATCCAGTCCATCGGGCCCAACGTGAAGGGATAAGTGTAAATACTTAAGTACCCTTCCACATGGGTAGTAACAGCGTCCTCGGACCTAGGGACTGCTACGTCATGCCTTCTCAATCGCAGTCCTTACGAACTATGGGAAGAACATCCTCTGTCACGAAACATATATATCTCGAGACTCATTCGCCCCGGTCATGTTTGCGTGAAGGCTTCTCGGCCTTAAAATCGTCTGCAATTGAGCAACCCCCGGAGTGTTAAACGCCGACAAAAGAGGCTCGGGGAGCGGTTCGTTAGAAGCCACAATAGGGGAAGCCGTTTCGCGGGGCACCACCTCGGGGCGGCTGCTTCAGTACCAACGGTCGGTTGAGAAGATGAAGAGGCAACTTGTTGAGGAACGATTTTCGATATTTTTGCCATTGTCATCTGGGAGAGAGTTTGAAAATTTGAGAAATAAACATGAAGTTTTGGAAAAATAAGTTTTGAGGAAGAAGAACATGGTATGAAGATTTGAAGAAATTTTGGGTAGAAATCTGGAGATTGCTATGGAGGTTGAAGAACATGGCTGAAGATATGATGATTTGAAGAAGGTTTTGGTAATGGTTGGAAGACTTGAAGATAGTAGTTTGATCGTAAAGTAGAAAAATGACAAATGAAGGAGGCTTTTATAGGGAAACATCCGATGCTTCAGATTTGGAGGCAACTTACCGGTGAGCGACACATGTCCGAAGTCAGAATGACAAGATTTATGGGACGTTTCAGCTCCCCATCGTAACTTACGAAGGAAGGAACCTGATTCATCTGCCGCTTCCCATTGTTTCGGCTAGCCTACTCTCTAAGAAACGAGGGGACTATCTGTATACGGGTAAAACCAAGCCCGCTGCATGACTCGACTTTCCTATGGTCCAAGCGGAGCAGGAAGGTGACCGTAATATATCAGAGTCAGAACGAAAAATCCCTCGTATCAGGGCTCAGGCAAAGATCTGCCCTCGGGGATATCGGGGCCATATCCTTGAGGTCCGATTTAAGGATTGAGACTTCGGAGACCATTATCAAGCAGTTGCACACGACTAACAATGGGCAGTGATGTCCGCGCCTAATCGGATATCACGGCGTAAATCTTGACTCGTATCAGCGGTGAATCAATGATTAGCATAAAGAAATTTTTTTTATCCTTTTTAAGAATTGTACTTAGGGTGAAACTCTTCTACTATATAAAGGGGAAACTAACTATTCATTAAATACATTATTATACTCATATCAAGGCAATATACTCTTATTCTCTCTGTTATTAAAAGCTCTTACTTTTGTTCATTAGTTTTTCATTAGTGTAACCCCATTGATCGAAGTCAGGCACTTCGTTAAGACGTTACTCAGTTTGGGATCACTCTCCTTATTAGTTTGGCAATTTATTACGTCTTTTATCTGCTTAATCTAACGCCATTTATCATTTGTATTGAATTAATTCGCATATTCTTAAAACCACATATAAATTTAATTATTATCCGTTTTAGAGGGTAAACAAGTGTGCCTTTTCATCTTTATAGCATTTTATAGAAAATTTCAAAATTATATTACACTTTCCATCTTTGCAATCTCTCTCTCTATATATATATATATAATTGAGGGACCTTGGCCTGGTGATGTGGCAAGCTTTATATACCGAGGATTGCCTATATCTTTTTTTTCATTTTTGGGGGATTTTCTCCTATTTTTTTCTATTTACCTCATTAACTAACAATATTATAAAATAATTGTTGTGCCTTTTACTTGAGAGTCTAAACGTCACTTCATATCCTAGGAGTGAAAGGAGCATTCCTTCCTCAATATCTCTCTTTTGTTCGCCTTGTGCGATATAACTCTACTCTTCCCCAACTAGAAGGCGAATTCTACTAGTTGCAGAATTTTTGTTTCGAATTCGCAGCCATAAATCAGCGATGGTTACCACTGGAAAACCCCTGTCATCTCGGTCACCAAGCCAAGGACAACATGATGTCTGGTCCCGAGAAAATCAGCGGAAAAGTCATGACTTTACAGGTCCCTTTAATTTCTTCCTAATTTTTTAACTCAATTTTAGTGTTGTTTATTTTCGGAACAATTTGAGAGGATGTCATGAATGCTATAAATAATGAAATTCGATCGATCTAACATGTACCCAAATAGATCATAGTTGATTGAAGTGTTGGTCAATCTTTTGAGGTTTAGCTGGAAATTCAGTCATTTTTTAAAACGAGGTCTTTTTTTGTAGAATGATTTGCCGCTATTATTGGATTTCTTATAGTTGATTTAGTCTATTTTATTGGGAATTTTAAGTTTAACATATGTGGTCTCAAATTTGCTTGGAGTAGGTTGCGAACTATTGTCATCTTTCTAGCAGATGCATCACGTCCCATCCTTGAAAATATTCTTTGATCTTAATCCCAACAAGCAAATTCATGAAACAGTCTATGTGCGGATCACTGATTTAACAAATTATGACAGATTCGTAATATAATTAGGTAAAACTATTTTTTCCCTTATTTTGGTTGGCAGCTTCTAACGTAAACAGAATTACAGTTAATTTTTTATTCTATGCAGGCAGACCCACTTAAATACCATAATACAATGGGCTCTTTCATTCTTGATGAGAATGTCTATGATGGAAGCTTGTGGTCCACATATGTAGTTGCTTTTAATTATTTATTTTATACTTCTGCTTAAAATAATTTCTAAGTGCATAGACAAGCATTTTTCACCACTTAGATGGCATAACAATTGGGAGTCCAGAACTAAAATGTGGTCCTTTTGGATTCAAAGAACCAAAATATGTGAAAAAAAACTCGGTGACCATAATATATATATATATATATATATATATATATATATATATATATATTAACGCCCTTTTATAAGGCGTTATACCTTAACGGCCATTTTTCCAATTAAATATTGCGCCCTTATTTAAGGCTTTGTATTTGAACTCAAACGGGGGAAGGTATAGCGTCCTAACTTAAGGCGCTATAGTATAACGCCCTTACCTAAGGCGCTATACTTATATAAATAATCGTCCCTTCCCCTTCCCCAGGTCTCCCCCCATTGTTAACCAAAAAAAGCTCGAGTAGAGCCCACCGCTCCCACAAAAAGTGTAGATTCTCGGTCCTACATCATATCTAAGGCGTTATCTCATCGTGGGTTGCTTGTTTCGGCTCCAAATTACCAAATCTTCAACTTTTCAAAAACTTTAAATCAAGGTATTCCGACTTATTTTGTGTTAAAATTCATGTATAAAAATGCCTATTAGTTATTTTTACTGTGTTCTATGTTATTTCATGATTGTTTTGAGATATAATTAATTTGTTAGTTTTTATCCGGATTATATTATTAGTATGCTAAAAAAAATTAGTAAAATAGAGAAATTGTTATTATTTGTTAAAAAAAATATTAATTAGTTACTTTTTAATGTGGTATATATTTTTTCGTGATTAAATTAATTTATTATTTTTATCTGGTTTAGATTATTTATCTGGTATATATTTTTTAGGAATAATTAATCTTGTTTAGATGTTATTGTTGTACATATATGAATATGTGACTTTAGTTCCCTGTAGTGGTATCTTGTGCCCTAATGTAGTGCTCGTATTTGTAATGTAGTACCCTTTTAGCGTAGTAAAATGTAGTGCCCTTTAGCGTAGTATCTTTGTAGTTATTGAAATTAATCATTTAAGTACCTGTTAAACCCAAAAATATCTCAAAAAAGCTGATAGTTCAAACACAATCTCTCACCAATTCTAGTCAACAAACGTAAGAAAATAACATGAGAAAACAACAATATTTGTCAAACTAAGTATTGTTATATGAATATTTAATAATTAAAGCAATAATTAATTATTTAATTTTATTATAGTAAAAAATAGGTGAGTAACAAACAAACATATAAAATAATAAACTAACATATAAAATAATAGATCTTTTGAGTGATAAATTGGGAAAATTTTCTCATCATGAACACAAGAACATTGGATTCCTTGGTGCTACTGGGCCTCAAATATCGAGTCCGAAACCAAAATGTGATTTATTTGGACTCAAACTAAGTATTGTTATATGAATATTTAATAATTAAATCTTGTATAGTTATGAAACTTAATTATTTAATTTTATTATAGTCAAAAATAGGTGAGTAACAAACAAACATATAAAATAATAAAGTAACATATAAAATATAAAATTATAATATAGAAAATATATCAACCTAATTAACAATAAAGTAAAAATATCGAATAAATTTTAATATTAAAGATGTTACAATATATTTAAAGATGTTAAGAAATAAAAAAGAAAAATACTTTAATTAATATTGTTCAATTTACAGTAGTCGTTATGGAGGTTCCGCCTGTGCATCCCGGACCTGCCTCGTTAGAGCTACTGTTGCTACAGGCTGAACATAGGTCTTCGTACATATGGGAGGGGTAGTTATTGGCCCAGACGTTCCGTGCTAGAAGAGTAGACGATGTGTGGGGCTTTCTTAGGGCCCATCATCTCCATCCCCGTATAGTCAGACGCCTTCAGGATACGAGTTTCTATAGGATTATTGAGATCGGCTGGCTACAACTAGATTGGTCGTGATCACCACTTTGATAGAGCGGTGGAGACCGGAGACGCACACATTTTATTTACCCATTGGCGAGGCTACTATCACGCTTCAGGACGTGGAGGTTCTGTATGGGCTGACGTTTGATGGACATCTTGTAGCTTTACCGCATGCTATCAGAGATTATACAGGATTGCAGTACCTGGAGATGTTGCAGCAACTCACCGGTTTCTAGCCAGCGAATGAGGCTGCATTGGTTGGGGCTAGTCGTCTGCAGTTGACGTCTGTCCGGCTGCATCTGGAGGCGATGCATGCAGACATTACAGATGATACACTGGATCTTCATATTAACCGGTACATGAGGTTGTTGATGCTGCTTATGTTTGGAGGGGTATTGTTCCCGAACACTTCGAAAAACCTAGTCAGCTTGAGATTTCTTCATCATCTTGAGCGGCTACATGATTTACATAATTACAGCTGGGGTGCAGTTGTTCTTGGTTACTTGTACAGGCAGATGCACCAGGCGAGCATGGGCATGCAGCAAGACGTTGCCGGATTTTTGCCGCTGATGCAGGTGAAAACATAGTCAATTATTTTCATGATTATAACATACATAGTAAAAATATACCTTAAATTTTACGTCCATATTGGATATTAGGTTTGGTCCTGGGAGCGGTTCCTACAGTTGCAGGCACCTCTACCACCCCTCGCTCCGGATGCACCACCACCACCACCGTTTCTCCCTTTAGCTAGGAGGTGAGTTGATAGGCGGGGATATGAACGTGAGTACGAGGCTCGACATAATCTCCCTTATTGAAGGGATTTGTTGGATTTGCTGGAGGGCACACAGGTAAATTTATACTTAAGTTTACTTGGCTTGGCTTTATATGTATTGCGTATACTCACAGTTCATGTTTTTACTTAATAGTTCATTTGGAGGCCATACAACGACGAGTTAATAGCTGGTTTGCCCGATTATTGCTTGACCGACCGAATTATGTGGAGTTCTTCCGTCTCGTTGATGTGTCTCGATATTGTCGAGCATCATGCCACCGAGCGAGTCCTTCGCCAGTTTGGTCGACCGCAGGTTGTACCTCCACCGCCCGCTTGGCATAGGACACATTACCAGCGGGATGATCGTTCCAACATTGACCATACATGTGTGGCATGGCTAGAGGCGCAAATCAATATTTGGGACCAACGGCATGACCTAATTCTGCCACCCCCTCCACCTGACCGTAAGGTATAGGTGAAATTTGGAATAGTCATTTCAATCTTTTTCTTCCAATTCTAAGAAAGAAAAATCCCGAAAAATCCGTCAATAAATGACGAACTCCATTATACAGATGATAGGACAGGGCTAAGGCAGTAATCTCGACGGAGATTAGGATGAGCTTTGATGAATAAAAGAAGAATTGGTAGAAATTCTCATAGGTGAAGCAAATCAAACCAATTTTCAGACAAAGAAGATAAAAAAAGAAAAGTATAGTGGCTAGGAAAGCTCCGGAGATTCTATGGGAAATTTATAATCCATACGCCGGGAGGTACGAGGCACTTGTATGTTATTTCGTATACTTACTTATAATGTTAACCTAGCGTTCAATAATTAATAGTTTACATATTGTGCAAGCTATTGGCCTACTCTATTCTACCAGTTGGGACTGCAGATGCAGCAGCATACCAGCGAGGAGCGACCGCTTTGAACGAGTATGGCCGGCAGGTTACATATCTGGCTTCCCGGACATTGAGGCAAGTCCGAGATGATGAGAGCTTAGGATACGAGGCTGAGTATGTGCCGCCAGAGCAGTACCATCATGGGCCACCAGTGGAGCCTGAACTTAGTCGACGTGGCAGGCATGCCCAGAGAGGTAGGTTGTCCCACGAGGTCGTGGGGGTCAATGAGGACGTGGTCCCCAGCAAGGGGGCATTGAGGCACATATTGAGGATGTTGGAGTTGATCAGCCGGGTGACCACCATGAGCCAGACCATGCTCCTAGAGATATGTCGTCATTCAGCCTTCAGCTTACTCCAGGGACATCGCAGGTTACCCCGTCAGCTCCATTGTTGATCGCGGGCACGACCATTACGCGACAATAGTGGGATCAGTATTTTCCTGGCCCTCCAAAGCCATCGACAGTTGCTGATGATCGTTCGACACGAGATGTGGATAGTGGGCGCCGACTGAGTTATGTCTCATCATCGAGGGATCTTTCACAGGATTTGATTAGTTTGTAAGACAATTTAAATTTTTTTAGCTAACACGTACATTACTAGGCCCCTTCTACCGACCCTGCCACCCTTATTTACGATCATGCTGCAGCGCATCCTCCGATAAAGAGGCGACGTGATGAGGATGATCCTGATAGTGTAGCCTCAGGCTAGCGGCTGCTTTAAAGCATACATGCTGTGAGACATATTGACTTTTTTTGATTTTATGTACATATGACACGATGCACCTCTAGCCCTTTCAACAAATCGCTCTGCCATCTGCTTGAATTACATCTGCACCATGGCAGTGACATGCAATCCACGTGCAGACTTCAATAACCCGTTGAAAGACTCTGACACATTTGTAGTCAGAATTCCCCGTCTTCTGCCACCGTCCGCATGCAAAGTCCACTTGTCAAGCTCATGTCGCATCAACCAATGATAGGCTCATTGGTCTTCCTACCTGATCGATTACATGCGCCTCCTGAATTTACACTCTTGGTGATCTATTGTAGCCATCCACATTAAATCATGCAAATCCTTATTGGGATGTGCCTTCTAGAAATTGGCCTTCAAGTGCCTCACATAGTAACAGTGGTAGGCATACGGTACCTGCCATGCAGGCAAATTCTGTACAAAACTTAAAATACTGCCATGCCGATCAGATATTAGACAAATACCTGAACGTTGTCTCATAACGTGCTCATTCAAGTGGTTCAAAAATAGTGTCCACGTCTCTTGGCTTTCATTGGCACAAATAGCAAAAGGTAGGAGAGATATACTTCCATTAGCATCTACTACAACGACGATCAACAACTTAATATCATACCTTCCATAGACATGAGTGCCGTCTATGGATATTACCGGCCGGCAATGCACAAAACCATAAATTGCTGGTTCAAATGTCTAGAACACATATCTGAATATATGTTCTGGTATTATCGGACTCCGCTCAAGCTTTCATTCAACAACAGTCCCGGGGTTAAAGTGTTGCAATGCGGCCATGTACCTGGGTAGAGATGCAATGGACTTATCCCAGTTACCATAAACAATTTCAAACGCACGTTTGCTCCCGAGAAATGCATTTCTTTTGGTAATGGTACACCCATATTCCTGGTGGACAGATGTTATACACTCTTTGATCTTGTACCTTATGGATGCTTCAATGTGTGGAATCAAGACAAAAGAAATCAAGTCAACATTTAAGTTAAAATGATTCCTACTGAATGTGTCCATTTCACAATTGTGGGTGCAAATGTATTTACCCACCATCCACATACTTGTTTTCTTCTTCCTTGCACGCAACATCCAATTACAACCCGTAAACCATCTATGGCAAATAACCTTGTATACATCCGGAGATGACTCTGCTACCGTGATCTCATGACACTCTTTTACGTTGTACATTCGCACCGCCCTGCTTAGGCGCGCTTTATCAGAAAAAAGCATGCCCTTTGACAACACCGTTGTTCTAGATTCATCCCATATTGCGTTCCGAATTTCGTCAATATCCCTTGTGAGGGCATCCACATCCGGCATACTTGACAAATGATCAAGGTAGGAAATCTCCCTTGAATGAAACGGCACGTGGGACTCGAACACTCTTGGTCTAATGGGAGGTGGATCATGCTCCCTCGTCAAATCAGGTTCAACATTCTCTTCCTCCTCATCATCACCCTCATTAGGGAAGGGTGTGTCATCTACAGACTCATCGACATTGTTGTCATAATCACTATTCCCTTTCTGACTCTGTGCATCTGCCAGATCCCAATTAAATATATCGTCTTCGGGCAATTGAGTAAGGACAGGACCTTCATGTTGCTCGTTTTCACTGCACAACCAACAAAATAATGAGTTACTCAAATTGATCCAAACTTTACATATAACTTTATCACTTTACTTGCAAATCATAATGTGTTGATATCCCATGATGGACATTATCCTATTGGTGATGGCTCCCTGATGGACCACCATGATCCAACACACCAAAACTAGGCATATTCCAACTGGGCGTTGGTTCATAACTTGTAAAATTTATTTTTGGCCAGTACCCTCTGTGGAATATATGAGTGTTAATAAAATTCAATACATCAAAAATAAACATCGTAACACAAAGGAAAATTAAAGTTTACCACTCGGCTTGTGGATTATGTAAACTAGAGGAGAAATTATTTCTTCGCTCCTCATTCACATGTGGAGATAAGTTTAGATTAGGCCAAACTATTTCACTTGGAACTTGTTCGACTAAAACTGCTCCAAAATAATCACCCGATGACTGAGGGATATCCCTACTTTGCGCAATCTCATTATTGCGAACGTCTTCAGCTTTGACGTACATTTCCAATATTTTTATCACAAGATATTTCCGGTATTCACCCGGAGTCCTCAAAAAATCTCTCATAGTTTCATCGTCTTCGATGTTAAACTCAGCATAACAAGCAACCCCTTGCGAAGTGACAGAATACAGATATCTTCCGGTTACTTTAATATTCACCGAACGTTTTCTCACACTTATTTTTTTACATAACAATATTACCAATGTATCGTACTCTATTATAAGTGGCAACTTAACATGATACTGTGGATATAAACTATAGCTTACCAAGTTATTCGCCGCCACAACCTCACCCCTCCCTCCCCCCCCCTCCAATATAATGAAACCCTAATTCTTCGCTCTTCAGACATTATGACAAAATTCAAAATAACTTAACGAAGAAATATTTCAGAAGACTTGAGAATATTTATGAATGGATTTTTATAGAATCCTTAACCTCTTTAAATAAGGTAAAAACCAGTCCCGGGAGTACAATTATTTGAGGTATAGCGCCTTAAATATGGGCGCTATATCCAGTTGAATTATTGTTATGTCAGTTAAGCCCAGAAGAATCATTGGTGAGCCACATAATATATATAGCGTGGTAAGTTAGGGCGTTATATATATAACGCCTTAAATAAGGGCGTTATACTTAATTGGGCAAACGGTCGTTAAGGTATAACGTCTTATAAAAGGGTATTATATATATTATGGTCACCAATTTTTTTTCCCACACATTTTGGTTCTTTGAGTCCAAAAGAACCACATTTTGGTTCCTGGTTCCAAAAATTAGTAGTAAAAGCTTTTCCTTGAAGGAAAACTTTTGCTTGATGCCAAATATGAAAGTTCGTGATACTTAAGATGAACATTAAGATGGTTTTTGTCATCTTAGCGATAAATTCATAGTATGCAGAAGGTGCTTTACGTTTGAAATTGGATGAAAAGATAGTGGTCAATCACTCAATCAACAAGTATTTTTATACTATAACAAAGATTAGATATACCAATTGTGAATTACAGAATAAGGTATGTAGCTTAAATTATGTCAATCAAATGGTTGGAGGCCTCATATTTTTGTTATATTTATTGAGGATTATATTCAATTGTCTTCTTATGCCGGAAATGATTTTGTGCATTGAAATATAGATCAACATATTTAAATTATCATTTTATGCACTGTATTTTTTCTATAATCAGAAGCTAATCATATTCTGCAGATTCTTTTTAAATAGGAAAGGGAAATGATTGGGGTTTACCCGAAAAATCGGATAGAGTTAAATTTATACGTAGTTCTAAAAGTACGTAGTATAACTTGACACAATTCGTAAAGAAAAATAGAAATATCTAATCTTGACTATAAAGAATAAAAGATAAACACAGTAGAAAGGAGAAAAATGAATGAGCAAAATAAGATGAAGTGATGGAGTACAAAAGGTTAATCTTTCAATATGAGAAAATAGGATTCTTGTTACAATGTGAATGTCTCGCTGCTTTACAGAAACAACAATCATCCCTTTTATGGTGGAGGGATCTTACTTTAAATATAATAAAAAATACATAGTGGGGAACCCATGATGAATTAGTTTTTCCCTAATTCCTGCTAGGATTCTCTCCCCTAGTGCGGTTACAACGACTCTTGTCTGTGAGCTCGATCTTGACTCGAGCTCTCGATCTTGACTCGAGTTCTCGATCTTGACTCGAGCTCGATTCCGACTTTGAGTCTGATATCGATTCGGTGTCGGTGTCGGTCGGCCTATGAATCTAAAGCTCGATAATTTCGCTTCGCCTCGTAGCTCGATTTGGATTCGAGCTCGATAATGATATCGAGCTTGACATTGATCGGTCCTAGAACTCGAAGCTTGATGACCCGACTTCGGACCTCAATCTGATATTACGAAGACGCTCTTCGATCAAAGTATTACCATCTCGACTAGTTCGTACGGCGGACTGATCGGTTCTGGCCGTATACAATTGGAACAACTGATGAGAGCTTTACAGTATTTTTTGATTTTTCAGGTACACTGTCTCAGCCATAACTTTGGCATCCTCCTAACAGCTACACAATTGTCAAAACATTATACTGACAAACCAGTTTATTAATTAAAATGCTCATCTGCCTTGCCAATTATGCTTATTTTATATCTTCCTGTGTGGTCTAAGAAGAGATGTTATGATACTTGTATTAGACAGGAAAACTATTTATCTTTAACCTCCTGCTTTTGCCTTTTCTCACAATTATTTGGTCTTTTGATCTTCTCAGTTATTGTTTATCTATTATGCAATTAGATAGGTTAATAAAAAATTATAACTGTTGTTATTTTTAACATATGTTCCCAAAGAGATGTAAGTGTAGTCAATAACACTTATTACAATCACTTCTTATTTTATAGTGCAGATTATATCTCTATTAATCAAGAGAAGAAAATATGTCTAGAGGAGCTTCTCTCTCTATGTAGAATCGAGAAAACTGGAGCACAGATCTTCCAAAGAAGTGTTAAATGGTCGGCTATCGAGCTGAGTGGAAGTTGCTGGAGGAAGGAATCAGACAGAGAACATTGATTTTTCCTATAGAGTAAACATGTCCTACGGAAAAGGAGATTCTTGAAGACGTGTGAAGTAGGGAGTAGCCGAAACCAAAATGTGATCTTTTTTTACTCAAACGACCGAAATGCGCGTCCGTTTTGAACGTTTGAACGTTAAGGTATAGCGCCCTTTAAAATGGCGCTATATATATAAAGCCTTTTATACACATGGCGCAGAAAAAGCAGATACATAGAATTTAATGTACCAAAAGAAGAGTTGATTGCTTGGTGGTGCAATAGTTAAAGGCTAGGTAATAAGTTGGTTTTTTCTTTGAGGTCCAAGGTTTGATTCCCTTTATTAACAATATTTTGTTTTCCTATTTCTTTCTCATTTTTTTTATTTCATTTCATTATTTGGTTTAAGTATTTAAATAATATAAATACTTTAATATTTATAATTACTTTTCAATGTAATTAAAATAATTTAATATTTATTAAAAAATTATGATTTTTGAATTCATTTAAAGTAAAAAAAAAGAGAAGACTTTTATTATTTCGTTAAAAAATCTACCGACATTTTTAATAGTTGTTATTTTGTATTATAAATAATATATATAGTTTAATCTATTGCTTGAATTTTTTTATTTTTTGATATCTTTCTTTTTAAATTTAGTTATTAAAATTTTATTATTAATCAAAATTCTAATTATATATTTTATATTTTTCCTGAAATGTATTTTTTATTTCTCCTTTTATTCATTGGCTATTGTAATTGTATTATCCATTTCAAATTTTTAAATAAGAATATGGTTGTTCTTATAATCCATTAGGATTATTATTAGCTAAGTAATGGAATATAATTCTTATATTCTTATTAGGAAAACTATTTAAATGGTTGCTCGTAGATTAAATTTTTTCTAATAAGAATTATCCTAAACTAAACTAAATATAACCATTTAATTTATGAAAACTCATTTAATTAATTTTTTTATACTAAATTTTCATAAACTAAACTGTATTATAACTATTTAGTTTATGAACAATCATTTAATTAAATGTCCTGATAAGAATATGAAAATCATAATCCATTACTTAGATAATAATAATTCTTCGATTATAATTTTAAAGATTAAATAGTTATAATAATTTATATTTAATAATAAGAAAATTATAAGATTTATAATTAGAATTTCGATTAATAAAATTCATATAGTGTAAATATAACTAAAATTTTAATAACTAAATTTAAAAAGAAAGATATCAAAAAATAAAAAAATTCAAGCAATAGATTAAACTATATTTATTATTCTCTTATCAAAAAATACAAAAAATAATTTTATTTTACGTATAATACAAAATAACAACTATTAAAAATGTCGGTAGATTTTTTAACGAAATAATAAAAGGCTTTTTTTTTTTACTTTAAATGAATTCAAAAATTATAATTTTTTAATAAATATTAAATTATTTTAATTACATTAAAAAGTAATTATAAATATTAAAGTATTTATATCTAAATACTTAAACCAAATAATGAAAAGAAGTAAAAAATGAAAAAAAAAATAGGATAAAAAATAATGCTGCTAGAGGGAATCGAACCTTGGATGTCAAGGACAAAACCAACTTTTTATTTAGCCTTTAACCATTGAACCACTAAGCAATCTGCTCTTGTTTTGATACATTAAATTCTATTTATCTGTTTTACCTATGCCGTGTATATAAAAGACTTTATACATATAGCGCCCTTTTAAAGGGCGCTATATATATTTTGGTCACTAAATTTTTTTTCCACGCATTTTGGTCGTTTGAGTCATAAAATACCACATTTTAATTCCGAACTCAACAAGTCCGTGAAGTAGGTGGCTATGTCATGTTCCGCAATCAACATGATTCTTCCACTAACTGGCATGGATAGAGACAAGAGATACATCAATCTTAATAGTCATGTAGTCCAAACAAATATATATCATTCTATTGTTGTCAGAAAAGCTTATAAGCATCATGTAGTCCAAACAAACCAAAATAATATGCATGCAACTTTCACATTTTCTGTTTACACCAATATTAATTTTATTGGGCAAATGGTGAATTGTTATGCTGCTGTTATATTAGCCTGCAAATGCATTATCTCCAATTGGTGACCCGTATAAAATAATTTAGAGATCATACCATCTTACAAATCCATCTAAAGTACTAAGATATCATCTATAGTTGCACATAATGCTTCTTTAGTTGATCATGGCAAGTACTTTGGTGTTACTGACCTATTATTAACTTTGCTCCTGCAGATTGTCACTATTTAGGCACGAAGCAACCTCTTATGGAACCTCCGAAGGTTCACCTTCTTATACAAACAAATATATAATTACACAAACTAATTGAAGCATTGAAATAAATACTTGTGTCTTTTCTTTAAAGCGTTAATCAACATAAGAAATTCATTGATCCGGTGGAATTTCCAGTGAAACGCTATCCATTATCTCAAAGTGAATTGAAAAAATGGAGCAGTCAGTTGCTAAAATTCGACAAAAGCCTGCAAGAATGCCTTGTCCTTCACCAATGGGAGAATCCGTGTCGTCAAAATCAACCACAATACGTTCTCCATTAGATAAATTTAACACGTCCCTTTTCTTCACTTTAAGTATCTTGCTAGCTCCTTGTGAATCTTAAAAGATAAAAACAAAAATCAATGTGATTCTCTATTCTTTGATTGAGGCATGCAGTAAATTCAAGGGTATTAAGACCGTGCATAGCTTGCAATACTGGAAATTAGGAAGGAACCCAAAAGAGTAACTTCATAACACTACTGTTTAAATAGGATTGAGGGAATAGTTTTTTGAACAAAAAACATATGCCTAAGCTAGCGAAACAGAGCAAATAAAAAAGAAAAGAAACAACACTACACATATATGATATGTACATGCATGGGAAGTTTCTTTTTGTACACGAGGTGATTGCACAAGACATGCAAAAAGTTGTGGAGGGTTTTAAATATAGAGATAAAGAGATTGTGGAGTGTTTTCATTAATGGCAGATTATTATATATATACACAATCTTCCTCTTTATTATGAAGAAAACTAAAAACCTGTTTATTTTTTAGTTGTGCTCTTTGAGCAGTCCTAAAATAGTACTTTGAGATTGCATTATATCTAATTTGAAATGTCAAAACGCCAACTCCTAGTACTAACATCAGTTACAATCCAGAAATATATTTTCAAAATTTTCATTTGAGAGAAAGTACCTATCAATTGTAATTTAAGGAGTATAATTTTATTCTCTAATTCACAGGGGGGAGGGTCAAGAATTTCTTGTGATTAGGTACTGAATCAATCCCTTCTACAAGAACACTATAGCATGGAGATTTGCTAAAGAAAGTGGCTTCATAATAGGGGAAGAATTATGAGCTGGACAGATAAATTACATCAAATTATAACCCTCCGTCTTCCATCAAATTATAACCAGTAAAGTCAGCATTTCCCCTGGAGTGAACATTTCCCTTTCTGACTCTTGGCACAAATAGATCAATCGAAATCAAAAATTACTTCAATTATAAAAGGATCTTGCAAATACCAACTACCAAATACATAATGCTTACAGAAAAAAGAAGGAAATATACAAACTAAACTATCAAAGATAAACAACAAATTAATTACAAAAGGCTCCCCATTGGGTAGTCAGTAACCTGAGATAGGAGGAATAGGAGGTGCTCCAGAATTCACTAAGGTGACTAGAGTTTAGGCTACTATATGATATTCAGAGGCGGATCTAGTGTGAGAGTTACTGGTTCAATTGAACCCATAACTTTCGACGCGGAGTAAAAATTTATGTGTAAAAATTCATTAAAATTGCAAAAATAATAGATTTGAACCCATAACTTTAAATATATAATGGGTTCAATGTTAAAAATATTAAAAATTGAACCCATAGAATTTAAATCCTGGATCCGTCTCTGATGATACTTCCTGTCAAAATTAGCATATTTGCAGAACAAAAAGCTCTACAGATGCGACTAAGATAGCAATTCAAAAGAAATTACAACTACTTGAAATCAACACAGACTCAAATGCAGTAGTTACTGCACTTCAAATAGGTAACGTTCATTTTCTGCCGGTTGGAAAGTAGTACTATAGTTTTTGTACTCTTATCCAAAAGAAGATATATTTTTGTGACTCCAATATTATTAAACAGAAAAACAAAAAATGTACTTTGAGACTGATTCAAACACAACTCAGAGCAGAAAGAGGAAAAGCAGCCAGTGACAATTGCGTCTTCTTTGAAGGTCCCCAGGAGTTCTAAAATACACATGCAAAAGGAAATATTTCAATTAAGACCCAAATCACAGAAATTAACCAATAAAATACACAAAAAACTAAATTTTAGAACATATAATACCTAATGCAAAAGGAGAAAGAGGACTTACATCTCGATTTCAACAAAGAATGTTATATCCTTCTTCAAAATACACCGATTCTACCAAATTTCTGCTACTTTCTGTTGAGAATCGAAAAACATCAAGATGAAAGAAAGAGAAAAAAATCAGTAAAGAAAAAACATAAATTAACAGAGAAAAAAAACTTAAAAGCCACATACATGAAGAAAGAAAGACAAAAAAGCAAAATCAAAGAATGAAAGAGCAAAATCAAAGCAAAATCGAAGAGGAATTTGTATGAAAGAGCGAAATCAAATAAACTTACATCCAATTAAAGATTTTGTGTTAGAGTGGGCTGCTCATTTTCATCCCTTGTCTGGTAGGTCTGTTAAGGATTTGGTTAGAGTGGGCGAGGGTTTCTGAAAATGAAGCGAGGGGAGAGAGAAGGGTAGCTGAAAATGAGAAAGGGGTTTGGGAAAAAAAGAGAGGGAAAGGATTAAAAAACGAGGTTAGTGGGCGCTATTTTTCTTAAGGGCTGCAGAGGTTTCCGACTGCCGTAAATATAATATATTTGCGGGATAAATAAATTCCCACAATTTGATATAGATTGTGGAGGCTATAATAACCGCCACAATAAAACTTCCGTAAATTTAGCGTTTTTTTGTAGTGTGCTGACCTATTATTAACTTTGCTCCTGCAGATTGTCACTATTTATTTTAATTGCTAGATGTATTTTCTCTTGGGAAGTTAGCAAGCTAAATTAATGTTTGCTTCTAAAGTCCTGCCCTTCTCTAGATCATTGATTAATTATTATATTGTCATCCTTATGTCTAAAGAAAAGTATGGTCTAAACGAAGAAATTTGGTGTACAAAAAATATACTCCTATTATGGTGTGGGAGTACAAAATATATTAGGAGAGTTGGGATATAATATTATACCTAATGTTGAATATGGAGGAAAAATAGATTCTCTGTTGCTTGGCTATCCTTTTTCAAGGCTTCTTGCGGCGAAAATTGGACAAGGCAAATATTCAACATACAACTCTCTCAAAAGTCAAAACAAATGATTATTTGAAAAAGTAATACTAGATGCTAATATGTATTTGAAATATTTTATAGCCTTTCTGGTAAAGATGAGGCAAAAAAGTTAGTCTTTTTAGTTTTGACTCTAACATACTAACATAGAAGAAACTCAAGACACATTACTGGAAATCCACCAAAGGTTAAGTTTGAGAATTATGAATTAAGTAGTTCAGTTCGACTGTACTCGCATTTATTCCCTCACTCAAGACAGATGGAAGCTATTTATAAATATGTTCAAATTGGTTGAGCAATCCCTCTTTTCTTTTTCATGCCTCTAGACATGAATGATCTAAAAGTGAAAAAAGCCTAGCAAAAATTTTAGCAATTAAAGTCAAAATAAAAATTAAAAATAGAGCACAATGTTATTGTGATATAAAATCCTCCTCATGTAAGCTCCTCATATATTAATGCTATCTTGTGAATAAGGAAGCAGAAAACTCAAGCAAATCAAGATTATGCTTGAACTAGAAAGATTGTCACAACTCATGGACCAAACAAAGATGACATATTCACAAAACAAACATCTTACTTTTATTGAAAGATTTAACGTCACTTAATTCGAGAAAAGAATTAATGAAATCGAATCTTTTTTGTTGAGTTTTGATGAATCAAACTATGTATAAAAGTATGTAGCCTAATCAAATTTATTGCTACTTTAATATTGTCGCTTTGCTATTATAATAAATTCACTTGACATCTTTATTTGTTACCATCCTATTTCATTGTCAAATGAAATTATTAAAAATTAGAATAAACTAAAACAATAAGAAGTTGTTCCGAAGTTGATGCTATATTTTCCATGGAAACAATTACCACATTAGCTTACTTCTAAAGAATTTTATATCTCTATTTCAGTTATATTTACAAATAGATCATTTCAAAAAATTTATAATATTTTCAGGGACCGCGCAAGCGCGGAAAAATTAACTAGTTTTTGAATAAATCCAACCTTTCTAACATGACATGTACTATGACTAGTAAAGTTCCATATTTGATAGCCTGTGTTTTTTTGGCCAAAAATTGAGGTGTTTGACCAAGTCTTTAGATGGAAAAAAGTATTTTTGAGGAGAAGCCGAAGCAATTTTTGAGAAGAAGAAAAAAGTAACTTCTCTCCAAAAGTACTTTTGAAAAAAATAAATTTAAAAACAGTTTTTAAAAGTTTGATCAAACATTAATTACTGCTCAAAAATAATTTTTAAATTAATTAGTCAAACACAAACTGTTTTTTAATAAAAATATTTTTTTGAAAAGTGCATCCGATTTTAGTAGCATGGCCAATCTGACCGCGAGTGTCCTAAGGGATCCAAGACTTTTCCCTTTTTAGCCTTTTTACAGCTAACTTTTAATCACATTTTAACAACAAAACCCGACAATATCGAAATACCCAAAAAACATAATCTTTCTCCCCCGACATTTTTGTTTCCCGGTACTGTTATTACATCACGTAAACCATAACTATCTCTACCTAAGTAATACTGTAGTAATTATAATTGACAACTTAAACCCCTGTGACCCAAAAAACACATTTCACTAACGCCAGCTCCTGGAGTAAAAAGAATCTCCATTATTATATAGTACTACTAGTGTACTGTAGTACTTATTTGCTACTTCATCTCCTCTCCCTCTTTTAATCAAATCTAAGTAAAAAGAATATTGGTACTATACCACTATCGATCTATCTGATCCGTGAAAAGCAAACAAGAAACTGTCAAAAAACATTCTTCACATTTTTAGATTCTTGGGGTGTCTTTGTGTGTGTGTGTTGAGGGGATAGAAGATGACGGAATGAGGAGAGAAGAGAAGAAAGTGAGGGGAGATGGCAAGAGCAGCAGTAGAGTGGAGAGGAAAATGGTGTTTATATAAGCAAACTATGATTGTTGTTTGCTCAACCAACATTTTTGTTGCTCTTTATGTGCTTCACTCTCTCTACACTTCTGTATATATGTACCCTTACAATCATACTCAAACAGGTAACTGTTGCTAATATTTATGCTTCTTTTATTATTTTGGGATGACCCCTTTTTCTTGATTCTGAATTTTCTGTTTACCTATTTGGGATTTTGCTGGAAAGTTGATTGCTTGTTTGATAAATGGGCGGTTTTGCCACAGCTTTTTAGTATATTTAGCTATACATCATAAAACCAGATTATTTTTGGATGAGCCCTTTTTCTCGCTTCTGAATCTTTTGTTTGTACCCATTTTGGTATTTTGTTGCTTTCTTAGAAAGTTGAATGCTTGTTTGATAAATAGGAGTTCTTTTGCCACAGCTTTTAGCTATACCTCAGATTATTTTTGGATGACCCAACCCTTTTTTGACTATGGATTTTCTGTTGACTCATTTTGGGATTTTGTTACTTTCTTGGAAAGTCGAATATTTATTTGATAAATCCATGGCTTTTGAGTTTTGACACAGCTTTTAGGCATTCCCAGATTATTTTGTAATGACATTATATTGTTTCTTGATTCTGAATATTCTGTTGACACATTTTGGTTTTGTTGATTACTTGGAATATTTTTTACTAGTTTGATAAATGGATGCTTTTTGTGCATACAGCTTTTAGGTATACCTCAGATCAGATTAGGAAAATGGAAGAGTCAATTCAATTACGGAAACAACTAGAACCTATAGAACTTATTAACGTGGTAAGACCTTTATTTGAGATTTTGGTATCTGGTTTCTGAATGTTGCTATATTCACGTGGACTTTGCTTGACGAGGAATGCTTTTTATATGATGAAGGTAAATCGCTTAAAGATCGAACTTTTGAAGGATGAGAAGGTGCAACAAATACCGCAGCATATTAAACAGAAGATAGCAGATGAGATACTAGTAACTTTAAAAGCCGTGAATGCCAATGCCGATGCAACGCTGCTACAAGGTGATTGTGCCTTCAATTTCTGTAGATTAATAAACTGTGCTATCCTTGTTTTTCTACCTGCATTCTTAAAGCTTCTATTAGGGAAGACTTCTTGGCTTTTTATACTGAAGCCTGTATTAGTCGTAGACTTTTAAGTTATCTTATCTCTTACTAAAGTCTATTTGGTCTGTGTAGTAAGTATGTAGAGATGTTTGTTAATCAAGGAAGTGGTATGTAGGTTCAAGCTCATAAGCCAATCTGGAGATTTCACCATGCAATCAAGTTGCTACAAATAGTATCTGTATCTAGCCTAGTGTCTAAGGTTTTCTTTTCCCGAATTCAACGAACGGAAACCTTCTTTAAATGCAGTTCACCAAAGTGTAGCTGAAACAGGTGTCTTGGTCTTGTGAAATGGAAGCTGTCAGATGGAAAGAATTGTTACACTGGTTTTGAGTGTTACACTAGCGTGCAACATTGAATTTGCTTTGACATGGGCTTTTTCTGTTTAAACATAAGCTGAAAACTAAATACTGACATCCTTTAGCATAAACATATAATTTGTATGTCCTAGCATGGAGAGTTGTAGGAGCTTCAGAATCATGATATTTAGGTCTATTCGCCTTCATTCTTTTTGCTTGTGTTGACCAGATGCTCAAGATTTGTTCTTTTTCTCTCCTGAATGACAAGTCTATGTTATTCTGTCTGGAAAATGAAGTTTCCAAAGTTATCAAGGATTCCTGTTCCAATGTTGCATGTTGTATCTTCACACCTTGTTTTAGACTCCAGATCTTGTTTTATCCTTTCCAAAGTTATCAATGGACCACCTCCACTACAATGAGACTTCATACCAAAGATTTTGATGGAAGTCCCTTCTACACACCATCTTATCTTCTTCACTCATAGGTACATAGCTTGTGCAGGATCTTTTCACCATGTCACTCTCCTAGTCTTGTAGGCTTTCTATCCTTCATCCCTATTAATAATCTCCGCAAGTGTGGCTTCCTTTGTATTTTTCATGGATAATATGCAAGGGAAGTTGTCTTTATGAACAGCATCACACACCAAACATTATGCCAGAATGGACTACATTCCCGTTCACGATAATGATTCTAATGAATCTTGAAACATCCTTTCTCTCCTAAACGATCCTTTTCCATAAGCTTGTTCTTTAAGAATAATAACTCATCTCTTTTGCCAACCATGTTTTATTAATCACCTCCATTCACAGAGACTTCTCCTAAGTTGCGAACCTCTATAATCGTTTTCTCAGTAGAGCTCAGTCAAACATAGTTATTTATCTTCGGATACCCAACCCTGTTCCTAACAGGGGCTTTGACTCTCCCCCAACTCACCAAATGAAAATCTCCCTCTCTATTCATTCCTCGGACTTTTTCTTTTTTAGATTAAACAGAACATTTCTTGGCTACTGAAGGTGGGATGGGAAACAGAGACATGAAGTTTGTAGGAATGTTCAGTAGGATTGCCTTTATCAAGGAAACTCTTCCTCCCTTTGACATCCATCTCTCCCAAACTTCTAGTACCTGCTTCCTTCATCCTTCCTATCATCTCCCAAACTTTTGCGTTATTGGTTGCTAAAGCTCCCTCTCCTCCACTTTATTGCCTAGGGGAAGATCCAGGTATTTTACACCTTCTCCACTGCTATCGACTCGGATAGCTTACTTAAATTTTACACCTCCTATACTGCTATCGTTTCAAATAGCTTACTTAAATGCCACTTAATTTGAAGACTGACCTTAGAAGAATTCATGTGTATATGAAGACCGAAGTAGCCACCAAAACATATTTGGATAAGGGTAGCCACCGTAACATAATTTTTTTATTATAAGTTCCTTATGATGTTTTTATTGTATGTATTCGTTTGCTGTGTTTCATTTACAATTCCGGGTTACCATATTTGACGGTGTTTTTGCTGAACAGATGCGGTGGAAAGTTGGCGGAAAGAAAAATTGAAAGAAGCTGCAGAAATTATTCATGAGAAAACATCAAATTCAACTATTTCTCCAGAGGAGGCTAGTATGTCCTTTTTATGACTGCTATTCTACAGTTTGTATTTTCAACTTTCTTTTGATGTTGAAGGAGTTCTGCATTTCTAGTTCACTGCAATTTTCAAGAAATAGGTATTATCTGTGACCTTTGATGAAGATTATCTGTGACCTTGCTTGCAGGTTTACTTGCACGAGCTTTGGAGGATGACTGGACTGAGCTGTCAGAAGAAATTGGTCTCTGGATACCTGTTCAGATCACTAATAAAGAACACGACGACAAACCTGAGGGTGAAGTGGAACTTGGTAATAAGATAGTTAGTTGTTCAGTCCAAATTTTATGTGTTTCTTTGTTTTGTTTTGGTCCAGATCTTTCATCAGCTTTTTTATTATCTCCCGTTTTTTGAGCAAGAAAAGTATTCTTCCCTTTTCCCCTCCCTCTCCACCTCTCCTTTTGCAAGCTTCTTTGATATTATTGTTATATCATTTGCTTTTTTTCCCCTCTTTTTTTCCTCTTTTTTTTTTGTTTGGCATGATGATAAATGAGTTGAGCTTAAATATAGAAGTGAGGATTCATATCGCCGGCCTCAACTTGTTTGGTACTGAGGCTTAGTTGTTATTTGCTGTATAAAAGAAACCAAAAAGACTAAAGATCTCTTTGATTGAAGGCATGCATGCTTGAAATTTGAGTCAAGCTAAGCATGCCAGACGTAACCAAAAGAAGGAGACCCTCTCTATCACAAATTTGCTATGTCAAATTAAGTAACAAAACAAGGAGACCCTCTCTGCTTATAGATAGATATTTATGCAGTAATTTATAAACTTATATTCTCCAGACGACGAAGTCATAGCTGGCAAGCAGCTTCCTCCCGAGTGTCGTGCTGAAATCCATACTGATTACGGTGGTGCTGCTGTAAGATGGGGCCTTACACACCATAAAAAATCTGCATATGAGTGTTGCATGGCTTGTTTGAATCAAGCTAAGCATGCCAAAACTAACCAAAAGAAATGTAACATATGGGTTTACTGCCCGTCAGAGACAGGATGCCACTCTCCGGACATTTATCAACACAAGCATCAGGAGTGCTGGCTGAAATATGTAAGTTCTGCGCGCTTTCTCTTCACAAACTTTACTACCTCCTGTTCTTGTCTTTGCAAAGTTTGATATTTAGCAGACTAAGCTGTTGTCAATCGTCTCTCCCTCTTTTCATTTGCAAATGCAGGCAGAGACACCTACGTTGAATTTTAAGGACCGCTATCCTGAAACATACAGAAATGCTCACCCAAATGCACCAGTAATTGTTCCATGGATGTCTGGTGTTGTCAGTGTATAAATTTGCCGAGAAGATGTTGTAACATTGTGGCAAGAAAATTGTGCGATCAGTTTTCTTGAGTTGCAGTTTCTATGGTCGAGCTGCTTCTCTTCGTCTTCTTGTTGTTTTGTGGGAAGATAGATTTTGTACCAAAATAGAAATTTGTTTTTGTATCACACAGTGATTAGAATTTTGGAGAACTGGCGAAGAGCTAAAGGATTGTGTTAATGCTAAAACCTACTTTTATTATTCTAAACTAACTTATGGTGTTTTAATTAAGCTTCAAAAAAGGATAGTGTTTGGTAAATAGTAAAATATTATACCGAAAAATATTTTTGTTGATGAAATCATTTTCATGGGTGGAGATCCCCTGCAGTGATAATTTGTCCATTATTGCTCAATACACTTACTGATTTTTGCCATGTGGCTGAGATTAAATAGGTCAGTAAACAAATAAAAATGGTAATGCAATTTCAAATAAATAAAATAACAAAGTTTACTGCTAACGGTGTCGGTCTAGTTTCACCGTACTTGCACTATTACTGGTTATGACATCATGGCAGGGCCTGCCTGTTGTATTGAGTGAGAGAAAAGTGCAAGTACGGTGAAACTAGACACCGTTAGTTAGCTGTAGCGGTGTACATAGGTCGGGTTGGTTCGAATTTTTTAATTATCAAATCAAACCAATAGTGTCGGATTTTTAAATTTATAAGTCAAACCAAACTAACAAAGTCAGATTTTTCAATCTCGGTGGGGAGAAGTGATTAGGCAAGACATGGCGCAACTTCAGCTGACCGATGATATGATCCTTGATAGGAATGTATGAGGTCGAGGATTAAGGTAGTACAGTAGGTAGTCTAGAGTGTTCATAACAGTAGTATTGGCACGCAGTCTCGCTTTCTATTGGTAGTAGAATTTTATGACTAACCGTTGTTTGCTTTCATTGTTGATCACCTTACTGTCTTGTTGTTTTTATTCTACTTTTATATGGCTTTTTTGTACTATCCCTTCTTGTCTATATTTTCATTGATGTGGTGCTTATGTTTTCCTTAGCCGAGGATCTATTGGAAACAACCTCTCTATCCTCACAAGGTAGGGGTAAGGTTTGCGTACACACTACCCTCCCCAGACCCCACGGTGCGGAATAATACTGGGTATGCTGCTTGGGGTTTTAGGATTTTTTTTTCAGGTAAAGTCTTCATAGCATAAAATATGTAACTTGTGCTCCAAATATTTCTTAAGTCCTAGTAAAATATAACTATATAATGTATATTCCAAGAAACTAACACAATATTATGAGATATGTCATAGCATTATACTAAAATATTCAATAACAAAGATAAAATAATAAAATTACATAAAATAAATATTGTTAATTAATAAGCCATAATGAAAATTAACATAATCTAAAAATACTATAAAGTTCATGCTAAAATAAGTATAACTAATAAGTACTAATATTAATTACATAACTAAGCACTAAAGAAAAAGAAAGACTAAGTTATGCATTTTCATTATAAACCAATATAAAACTAAAATAATTATCCAACACTATCATCATTCCTAGTATTGAATTGAATTTCTTTTGTTAACATTAGTATTGATTTGAATTTTGTTTGTGTTACTACATTTATGGGCTTTAAAACTTATTTATCATTCAAGAATGTTAAGTCTAAACTTGAAATAATACGTTAAAAGATAAAATTGTGAAAAAGTTTAAGAAATATTTATAAATTACATTACAACAAATATTTATATGTATAAAATATTTTTAAAAACTATATAAATGTACTATCGGATTGGTTTGGTTTCGGTTTGACTTTTTTTAGTTAAAACTAAACCAAACCAAACCAATTATGGTCGGGTTTTATTTTTCAATACCAAACCAAATCAAACCAAACCACATCGATTTTTTTTTTCCGGTTTGACTCGGATTATCGATTTGGAACGGTTTATCGGTTTTCTTTGTACACCCCTAGTTAGCAGTAAACTTTTTGTTATTTTATTTATTTGAAATTGCATTACTATTTTTAGTTGTTTACTGACCTATTTAATCTCAGCCTTGAATTAATTGAGTAGACACAAGGCACAAATCAATAAGTGTATTGAGCAATAATGGAGAAATTATCTCTGGAGGGGATCTCCACCCCATTTGGGTGTGTCATCTTTTCGGCCTATTCAATTTCAAAATGATTAATCTCTTATACCATATTCGCATAAGGTAATAAGATCTAAAAGGATTTGTAAGTAGTCATTGTTTGGTGTAGTGTCCCCTTTCACCCTTGACTTCAGGTTGAAGTGAAAAATAATAGCTACAAATTTAGAAACATTACTATGAAATAGAAACAATAACTAAGATATATAGAATGAGAAACTGAGATGTCAGTTGATTTGGTATAGTAGTCCAAGTAGCATCAGTTATTATCTTGAAAATACCTTGGTCGGCTCTTTTAATGTTGTCTTCACTTTAAAGATTAAAAACCCAAAAAGTTCATAGAAGATGAAAGGCCACTTTCATGCAAGAATTTCAAAAGGGAAAAAAAACAGTAGAGAAAAATTACAAGTATTTAGTTCTGTTTGGGAAACCTTTTCACCTACAACACTCAAAGAATTTTACTTTCAACTCTTCTCCAAACATGGTCTTCTCTCCTAAGCAAGAATCACCAAATCAGTCCAAGAGATGCAAATTCTTCTCTTCAACTCTCAAGGATGCATTTGCCAATTGCCACATTTTTAAGGAAAGACATTCTAGTACTCAGAGCTCAGACGAAGACGATGCAATCGATGATTATGATGATGAAGAGGACGTAATAATTTATAGTCTGAGATTTTCTTTCAAGTTCAATGCATTTATCTTGTGATATGTTCATCTTTTCTGAAAGCTGTTTTGTGGATTTTATCAACAGGTGTTTGTATCAATAGTAATAAGTAAATACATGGAGTCAAAATGCAGAAGACAGACAACCATCTCAAATGACAAGTTCAACTGGAGTTTCTCGCCAACAGCAGGAGATTTATTCATATCCGCAAAGCTAATGCAACAAAAGGAGGAGAATGAACATGAAATAAAGGAAGAAAACGAGGATTTCCTCTCTGCTGGTACTCGTTTTTCGCGCTGCTCGAGTGCTTTAAGCTATGAGGCATTTGCCACAGCTAAGACAACACTTTCTCGTTCTTCAAGCTTGAACAGGATTGAGTTTCAAGATTTTCCTAGACGCCCTGTTATTCAGGAATTCTCTCACTGTGAAGGATGGCCATTTGGTCTATGCCGTAAACTGTTGTTACTTCCTCCTTTGCCAAAATCCCCATCTGATTCTTGGTCATGGCGAAAGAGTGCAAGAATGATCAAGATACACTAGTTGCTGGCATTCAAAACCAATCTTCTCTTAATTTCTAAAGAATTTTACATTTTCCCAAAAGGGATGCTGAACTTCATTTTTCATGTATTTGCTATGTTCTTGATAATAGCCATAAACTCTTTCGAGAATTGAACACCTTTCTTATGCTTTGCATGCTTCAAACTTTGGCTTAAGTAGTACATTTACTGTCACTTATTTTACCAGTTTGGCATTTAAGGCCAAATTACAGATGGTCAAAGATGGAAGTTCGTCATCAGAGGGATAAAACTGAACTGCTGGCATAAAGTGCTCTGTGCCACGTACAGTAAATAAGCAAACCAACTTAAAACAAGAAGCTCATTCATCAATCAACCAGAAAATATGTGTTGAAGCACACACCTTGAAGAAACAAAGATTAGAACTTTCTGAATATTCAAGAAAGTATTTCCTTGCACAAGTTTCTTGGATTATTATCATTTGCCTATTGTAGCAATCACATGATCAAACTTGCGAACCAAGTGCAACATAAGAGATGATATTAAAGCAACCTGTATTATCTAAAACAACAAACATTCAAGTGATTGAAGACAAAAACACGGTGGTATATCTTCCATCGTTGAAGGTCTATGCTCTATGCTCAACATAAGAACCAGCAAGTCCAGAAGTCCCAAGTACTGTAACCTGGAGTTAGCAAGGGTGAAAGAGCAGTGAGAAAACAAATAATGGTATATGGTTCATCCTTCAGGAGATTTCAGACTATTATTTTGAAAATGTAACAAAATCTCGAGGGAACATTTCGAAAAATGAATTGTAAAATCACTTGCAGCATTAGAAAATCTATTCCAGAGAAATTAAACCCCACCATCAAAATAGAAAGTTGGTAGTTGTTTCTTGTACTAATTAATGGATGATAATATTGTAGACATGAACGTTTATTTAAAGGCATAATGGATGATTTCATGAAAAGCTAGTCAATGTCCAAGAGTTTGATCAAATTTTGTTGGAACCATAGAAAAAACAGTCACTACTGGAGTGCAACTTTAGAAGGGCAATTCAAATTGCAGCTGGTATCCACAGCTTTCTTATCTCCTAAGTGAAACATAGCTTGTTTTGCAAATATTGCTTGTGTAGGAAGTTGTAACCTACAGAAAAGCTGAAATACATGCAACAAACTTGCTTCAGTTATATGTACCTTTCCCCATTCAGAATCAAGGCCGCTGCATCGCATCTTCAAGTGTATCATCCTAGTCCCTAGTTCCATCTCAACTTTCTTCCTCAAATATCCCTCCTCTGGCCCAAAGGCACTCATGTATGTGTTGTAGCGTTGAAATACTATTTGCAGTGCATCAAAGACTTCTTTTGACAGAGGCTTCACATCCTGCCAGCAATATGAGTATTTAAACAACAAGAACTTGAGAAATTGCATATCAAATCATTGGTATCATAAAACTCATCTTACCTCACCACTTAAACCGATAGCATCATCAATTTCCATTTTCAGAGATATGAGAATCCCAGTGAACTCCTCAACTGCCTCCGCGGCGCGGAAAACACTCGCCAAAGCTTCCTGGCCGGTTTTGTCATCAGTACTCTTGGACACTGCATTCTTGGCATCATAGACGACAGCATCTGGGAGCTCGTGCCAGCTTGCAGCCATTAAGTCTTTAAAAGCACGTTTGACCTCCGGATCTTTTATGTCAGGCATGTGAGACAAATCCTCGCTGAAAGAACGCATGCTTCCCATTGCCATTGTGAAAGGATGCCTCCATTCTAGAGTTTCACAATATCCATGTAATGTCAATTACTGATGCAGGATCAGGAAATTGATACAAAGAATAGGAAACTAAAAGCACTTCGCTAGTAAGGCAATTAAGAAGCTTCTCCAAAGAAATCATATAAGGTCCTGTTTCCCCACAAACAATCCTAATTATGTCGTAATAACCATGAATTATAAGTAAAAGGATCTAGAATCCAACTCCAACATTGAACCAGGTGCCTGAACTCTTACATTTATAAGACTCTAACTTATCACAGGTAGAGTGAGCAATAGTAATTGGAACCCATATTCAAGTGTGCCAACCAAAGTTTTTGTTGTTGCCTTATGCTCAGAATTCTATTGAGCTTAAAGAATCTACTGGCACTCAGGGATTTTTTACACCTACTTTTAAAATCACATAGACACAAATCAGCATCCACAATGGAAACGACAAACGAGTAACCTACTGATTCCACAATTGGATATGATAAAGCAGAATCAAAAAACCTAAAGATAAGTGAACGATGCGTAAACTGACAAGTTGATAAATTGACCTTAGGCCTAACTCAACCCCAAAAGCTAGCTTATGAGGTGAGGATTGCCCAAGACCATATACGGAGACCAAGGACCTCAAATCCCACGGATGTGGGACAAGTCAACACCCCCTTAGGCCCAAGCCTGCAAACTGGAGCGCGGACAACATAAATGGAGGCTCAACATCGGTAACAATAATTGGGATGGGCCTGGCTCTGATACCATGATAAATGGACCTTAGGCCTAACTCAATCCCAAAAGCTAGCTTATGAGGCGAGGATTTTCCAAGATCATATAAGGAGACCAAGGACCTCAAATCCCACCGACGTGGGACAAGTCAACACAAGTAGCGTAAACCTAAACCTTAGATAAATTAGGGAAGGGGAATCAAACATAAAAAGGATCAAACTGAAATGGAGCATCAAAAACCCTATTTTCATTTTTCTCAACTCAATCCCAAACTAGTTGGACTCGATTGTATCAATCGTCTAATATCCATTCTGCTCTATTCGGGACCATTTCATTCCAATACTAAATAATTTGTCTCTTAAACAGGTTCTCTAATCACACTTATCCAATACTATTCATGTGTCTCATAAACAAAAAACTATGTCTATTAACAGTAAAATTAAAATTTGGATCTTCATATATATATATATATATATATATGTGTGTGTGTGTGTGTGTGTGTGTGTGTGTGTGTGTGAATTAACAGAAATCCCCACGACACTAACATTAAAAACCCTACCAATTGAAATATCAGATTGAAAGCAGACTCACAAATTTCACATTCTTCAAAATAAAATAATTTACTCATTAACCAAAATTGAGCTGAACAGCAAAATCCGATAAAACAAAATACTACGAATATAAGCAGATGATGCTTTGTACCTGTAACAGGGTTTCTAGGAGAAGCTGAGAAAGATTGGGATGAGAAATGGAGGTGGCGGAGGGACTGGTGATTGACGGCGGAGGTTGTGGCGGCGGCCGCGCCGAAGACAGTAGATCTGCGGCATATCGATCGATACAAAGATCGCATCAGCACCATTTTCTCCATTTCTGCTTACCTTTCTGGTTTCTTCTCACAGGGTCGTAGGTATCCAGCAAAAAGAGAAAGTGTCCTTTAGTATTGTGTTTTTTTAAATTTATAATACTTAATATATACTCTAAATACCCATAATACAAGACAATTTTAACAAATTAGCAATGAAAATATGTACTACGAAAATTGGTTCTAATTACACATATTACTACTGTGCATTTCCTTTATGTTGTAGTTTATATGAACCTATTTTCTCTTTGGTCCGTTCTAAAAAGAATGACCCCTTTCTAAATTAAGTAATAATTTAGATTAAACTTACAATTCTACCTTTAATGAGAAATTTTTATAACCACACAAATACTTTGGGGCCCTTTTTGACTTGTTTAGAACTACAAATTCCAAAAGTTTTTATTTTTTCTTAAATTTTGTGCCCAGTCAAACACATTCACATAAATTGAAACGGAGGGAGTAATTGCTTTTGTATCAGTTTAATGTTGATTCAAATTAATTGACGAATATCGATTAAAAGTAAAAACAATTGAAACCAATCTAAACTATTATAAATTTGATAACTCAAAATAAATCAAATCATTAAGACAGAATACATATACAACTCCTTAAAAGTTGGCAACAATCTTATTTAACTGACTCAACTAATAACTTGTTTGGCCAAACTTCTAAAATCATAGAAATGCTTTTTTCAAAAGTAAAAAAGTGATTTCGCGCGAGAAGCAGTTTGTGTTTGACTAATTAGTTTGAAAAATACTTTTGAGCAGTAATTAGTGTTTGGCCAAGCTTTTGAAAACTGCTTCTAAGTATATTTTTCTCAAAAATGCTTATCAGAAAAGTGGTTTTGGAGAAAAACTAATTTTTTCTGCTTTTCAAAAACTGCTTTTGCTTTTCTTTAAAAAAAAAAAATTCCTTCCAAAAGCTTGGCCATGATTGGGGCAAAAGAAAATGCTTGATAAGTTATGAAGAGTTTAACCATAAATAATCTCTTAACTAATCTATCAAATAAGTGGAAGATTCATTAAACCGTGAAACGTTACCCTGCCATAATGTGATGTGCTTCCGATGCCAATAAAAAGTAACTCAACTTCACTCAATAAGTGTTTATCAAACAATATGTTGCCAACTTGAGAGAATTGTATATCAGCCAGCTACGTAGCATTCCTAAAAATTACTTTGACCTCTAAATTCTAATTTCTAAAACACTTTTATCTTTCCTTAAACTGCAATAGTATACCTTTTAGTAAAACCGTTACATAGAAGAGCACTAATAACAGCATAATTACTCAATTATTGGTTAAAGAAGCGTCTAAACATTTTCAAAATTCTATATTTGCATCCACAAACTCGAATATCCATATTAAAAGAAATATATATATACACTAAACACTACATGAATTAATAATTCATGTATTACAATCTTTGTTTTAAAATCTGGGCATTAACTTATCCACGAATCAAACTACACGTAAAAGATTCCACGCTCTAAAGTCAGCAAATATGTTTACCTACTTCCCCGTAGTAAAAATTTATAACACAAAGGTATTGAATTGATGTGAAAGTTTTAAGTTAAAAGAAGTAATTCCGTCCTGTTTTAGAATAGCATGCTAAAAAAGTAGCATGACGATTAGGAGAATTCATTAATTAGGTTCGTACACCAATTAAAGTCACTTAATCATATTCTCGTTAAAAATTAAGGTTGTACCAATACATTGTTCTACATCAACTTCTAGTATGCACATTCTATTGAACACATTTTTTACTATCAGCCCAAACACTTAAACGTGTGAGATTCATGCAATTCACTTAAAAATTGTAACGATCCGACCGGTCGTTTTGAGTATTACAACTGTGTTTCCCCATTTACTGCTCAAATTGGGTTTTACAGTTGTTGTGTGACTTGCTGGGGCAATTGATTCGGGTCCGGTGAGGTTTTGGAATGAATTGGAACACTTAGTTCCAAGGTTTAAAGCTTAAGATAAAATAGTGACCGGATGTCGACTTATGTGTAAACGACCTCGGAATTTAATTCTGATGATTCCAATAGCTCCGTATGATGATTTTGGACTTAGGAACGTGTCCGAAAAATTATTTGGAGGTCCGTAGTGGAATTAAGTTTGAAATGCCGAAAGTTAAATTTTTGAGAAGTTTGACCCGGGGGTTGACTTTTTGATATCGAGGTCGGAATCCGATTTTGGAAATTGGAATAGTTTCGTTATGTCATTTATGACTTGTGTGCAAAATTTGAAGTCATTCCGAATTGATTTGATGTATTTCGGCACAAAATATAGAATTTGAAAGTTCAAAGTTCATTAGGCTTAAATTGGGACATGATTCGTGATTTTAGCGCTGTTTGATATGATTCGAGGCTTCGACTAAGTTCTTATGATATTTTAGGATTTGTTGGTATATTTTGTTGAGGTCCCGAGGTATGCATCGCGATCGCGAACAAATGGTGGCGATCGCGAAGAGCAATTTGCTGTTTGGGCACTGTGAATCGCGATCGCGGAAGCCTTTTCGCGATCGCGTAGAGGAAAATCCTGTTGTACTGACCCGAATTTAGAAGCTTATATCTCGTAATCTATAAGAAATTTGGAGATGATCTAAAAATAAAAGTTGTATCCCTTTGTATCTACTTTTCAGAAATATAAACCATTTGTCATTTGGAATTGTGTACAAAACGTTATCTCTGTTGCACAGGGCTGAATTTGGAAGCTTATATCTCGCGATATATAAAGAATTGGGAGATGAGCAACAAATGAAAATTATAGCCCTTGGTATCTAGTTTTCAGAAAGTTAAACCATTTGCAATTTGGATTTTTGTACAAAACGTTATGACCATTATACTAGAGGTTGTCTAGGAGTGCTGGGAATTTGTTCTTCGCGATCGCGAAGCATTTTCCGCGATCGCAAAAGGCAAATTTTAGGCTAAAAATTTTTGTGCTTCGCGATCGCGAAGAGTAAATGCCTGGACATAAGATATATTTTGAGGTTTCAGCCATTTTAACATATTTAGAGCTATAGAGCTCGGATTGAAGCGATTTTCACCATATGGATGGGGGTAAATGATTCTAACTCGATTTTGGTTAAATTACACGAATCTATTATTGTTTTTATCAATAAATTAGTGTTTTGGATTGAAAATAGTAGAAAACTTCATAGACTTTAATTGAGGATTTGAAGGCCGAGTTGTATTCGAATTTGAGTAATTTTGGTATGGTTGGACTTGTGGTTGAATGAGGGTTCGGATTTTGTGAGTTTTATCGGATTCCGAGACGTGGGCCCCATGGGTGATTTTTGGGGTGTAATTTCAGATTTTTGAAAATATTAGTATTTTGATATGGAATTAATTCTTATAATTTTTATGAGCTGAATCAAATTAATTGTGACTAGATTCGAGCCATTTGGAAGTTGATACACGCAGAATGGAATTTATTGACCATTGCTTAGCTTGCTCGACATTAGATTTGGCTTGTTCGAGGTAAGTAATTCTTCTAATCTTAGAGTTTAGGGTATAAACCCTGAATATATGTATTTCGTAAATTATTGAGAGGTGACGCACATGTTAGGTGACGGGTGTGTGGGCGTGCACTATAGAAATTATGACATAATTGTTTCTGTGAAATTTTTTAGTTAAATGATCTTGGGCATTTTACATGCGATTTTATGAATTAAAGAAATTGAGTTGAAAAGCATATTAAAAATCATGTTGAGGCTATGTGTCAGTATTATTGGGACCCACAAAGGTCATATTGTTGTGAAATATTTATTTTAAATTGAAAATTCACATTCAGTCATATTCATTTCATTGCATATCATATATCAGTCTCTGTTGTTATTTATTGATATATCATATCATCATTTTGGGCTATTCTCATGACATTGTGAGCCCATGAAAGAGAGACTGGAGAGATTGATGACTGAGGGAGACCGAGGGCCTGATTGTGAGGATATTTTTTGGGATCGGGTTGCACGCCGCAGCATGCCATGTTGGTTTTATATATATTATACTATTGCACGTGAGTTGGCCGTGTGGATCTATATATTATACTATTGCACGTGAGTTGGCAGTGCAGATCTATATATTATACTATTGCACGTGAGTTGGCCGTGCAACACGTGAGTTGGCCGTGCGGATCCAGATATTATTATAGCACGTGAGTTGGCCGTGCGGATCCAGATATTATTATAGCACGTGAGTTGTCCGTGCAGCACGTGAGTTGTCCGTGCTTATAGCGTTGGGGCTGTAGGAGCCCCTCATGAGTCTGTACACACCCCCAGTGAGCGCAGTCGACTATAAACAGGGATCGGGCTACACGCCGCAACAGGTATTGTATAACGCTGAGTGATTGAGTGTGCTGAGCATAGCGAGAGAGAATGCGAGACAGTGAGATTGAGTACTCTGAGAGTGTGAGTAGAATCTCTGAGATACATTGCATTGACATGCACACATGACATATATGCATAGAGATGTGTTTTTCTCATACTGTACGGTATCACATTATTCATGATTTCTCACACATGTTGACAGATGGGTATAGTGATGCATTTATTTTACACTGGTTATCTGGAAAGAAAATGAGATATTTTATTCATTATTGAAAGGATTTTGGAAAAATTAATGTTTTCAAACTTATTCATATTTTTGGTAACTTCGGTAAATGATTTGGATTTTTATTGATGTACTTGAAAGGCAGAACTATTTTCAGAAGTCATGATTTAGCTGAGCATTTATTCTTTGAGTTACTTCTGGTATTACTTGTTTAATATTGTTATGAACTATTGTTGGTTATGGAAGTTGGACTCTAACCTTGGTACAAACTCGTCACTACTTTCAACCTAAGGCTAGATTTGTTACTTACTCAGTACATGGGGTCGGTTGTACTGATACTATACTTCTGCACATTGCATGCAGATATTGGCTATCGTTGTTGCTGTGTTCGATGGTTGCCGGATTTGAAGATGTACCTGCGTTCCTGTTGTAGCTGCCTCTTGTTCAGGGTAGCCTTAGATTTATAAAAGCTCTGTTTATGTATTATTCAAACAAACTATGTATTTATTTCATTTCCGTTTTGTATACTCTATTCTTAGAAGCTCATGATTTGTACTACCAGTTCTTGGGGAATATATAAGGTTAAGATAATTATTTACTTAAATTGCTTTAATAATTATTATTAGAATTGGATAATTGAAAGTTGGCTTACCTAGCGGGTTGGGTTAGGTGCCATCACGACTAGTTGGATTTTGGATCGTGACAAAAACGTAACCAGTGATATTTAGATACATCAGAAGAAAAAATGACGTGTAATTGAAACCTTCCATCCCATCCCCTGTTCTCTTTCCATTCACCATTAATACCTTCCATCCCATCCCCTGTTCTCTTTCCATTCACCATTAATTTCTCTCATTTTCAAAGTTCAGAACATTTTCGGATAGTTTGCCATAGTCTCATCCAATTGATCGGAGTCGACGGTGGTTGAAACATATTCTGCAGTTTCTTTCTTTCTATTCTCTACTCCATAGCCTCTTTTCCCCCAAAAATAACCTTTCTCATCACTCTCAAAACGGTGAAAAACTTTGCCGGAGTTCTGTCGGAGAACATCCATCCGATGACGCCTCCATCTTCTTACTCATGTTTATGCCGATGTCTTCTGATTTTTTTAGAAAAACTTTTTGGTTTTCTTTATGAGCCAGAATATATGAATAAAATATGGGATTGTAGTGACTCGTTGGTGGTCAATTGTTTCCTTTTAATGGTGTTGGCTCCTAGGTTTGTTCTGGAGAGAGTCCAGGCTTTTAGAATTTCTAGTCAATATCAAAATACCAAGACAATTATGTTATATTCTATCTATGTTAATGTGTGTCGCTGCTATCTTTGGATCTTAGTTGTATGAAGCACGAGGGCATATTGTAACTCCCATTTACAGTTCCCTTGGTTTGTTAATTTCAGGCAACTGGCAACTTTGTCAAGCTACTGTAGAAGTCGTTCTAAGTGGGCGTTTGGACATAAGAATTGTAAAAATCCAAAATAGGGGAATTTTTTTTTTTAAGTGAAAATACTATTTGAAATTTAGAGTTGTGTTTGGACATGAATATAATTTTGGGTTATTTTTGAAGTTTTGTGAGCGATTTGAGTGAAAATTTTAAAAAAATAATTTTATGGAATTTTTTAAAATTTTGAAAATTTTCAAAATGCAAGTGAAAATTGAAAATTTTATGAACAAACGCTGATTTCAAAAAAAATAAATTTTTTTTGAAAAAAAGAAAAAAATTTCTTATGTCCAAACGGACTCTAAGCGGCGCACAAATCACCATATTTTCTCCTTGTAGACCGTGAATTGGAGGAGATGATTAATGAAAAATGGTGGATATTGCCTCTGGTGGACAATGGCAAGAAAGAAAATCCAAAATTTGGGGAGGTGAGTGTGGAAACACGAAAAGTTTCATCTATTCATGCGCTCAACATTAAGTGTGAAACAAACACCATGCCATGTCAGCAAGATGTGCCTGATAGGCACACTTGTAAATAAGATAAGGTATTCAATTGAAATAAGGCTTAGTACAAGTGCTTGATGTTTAGTTATAATTCCATATTTGTAGTGCATTACATATCTTACATTTTGGGGTTTTAATGCAAAACTATACTATATTTATATTTAATTGAGTTTATTTTATGTGTAGGCACGTTGGAAATGAATTTTGAACAAATTGACGAATTTGGAGTACATGGTGAATTAATTGTAAATAGTGTCTTTATGATGGAGGACCAAAATTATTCAATGTGGAATTGAAACAATGCAAAGGAGTTGGAAAGGAAAGACAAAAACGTGACTTGGAAAAGTTAGGCAGCAAATCAATTGGAAACAAAGTGAGGCGTCAAAATTCAGCCGCCATATGCCAAGCGACGCGAGAGAAATTCCTCGCGTTAGGCTTCGCGATGCGAGGTCCAGCGCGGGCTACTTCGCGCGTTCCACGTGGTGACGCGTGGTCCGGGTTTCGAAGTTATTTTGTATCCTATTTGGTTTTGGATTTGGTTATTTCGTTTAGGTCTTTTCCCTACACATATAAATAGTCATTAAATGCCATTTTAGGGGGGATTCGACCTAAGGAGGCAAAAATACACTAGGAGCAAGGCGGTAAATTCTTCTACTAGTTTTTCATTTTCGTCTTTCTATTTCCATTATTGGTTATGAATTCTAGTATTGTAATTTTGCATACTATTATGAATAGCTAATTTATTATCTAGAGCTTTGATAGAACCTTTTGTAGGATAAATTCTTGTTATGTTTCTATATAATTGAGTCGTTGGATTTCTCTACTTGTTCAACTACATGTTTATTGTTGTTGATTGAATGTCCATTAATTGACTGTGCCTATTTAGTATGCATTGCTTGGAAAAGGGTACATATTTAGGTAGTTGTTGAACAACATCACTCCTGACGTATGTGAGGAATCAATACGAAGGGTTTAAAGGTGGGATTAGGAATAATGAAACTTTGGTGCGATCTTAGTGAGCAGCAAACTAGTACCAGCTAGCGTAGTTCGGAAGAATATGTCTAGTAAATTATGGTAGTTGCTTGGAAGAGAATTATGACACCCGAATTACTCACGATCGGTAGAAAATACTTAGGCAAAATTATAAAAGACATAGCGGGAAGGATTGCGACAATTGAAAAAATCATAACTCTAGACCTCCTTAGTCTTGTCTCAAATTTCATCCTTGTTAGTTGATAATTTTACTGCTTTATAATAGTTGTTAGTTAATTAGTTAGAAATAAATATTATAATCTCTATAATTAAAAAATTATTTGGACTTGTGTTTCTTAGCAATATTGAACAACTGTAGCTAAGCCTTAGTTCTCTGTGGGATTTGATTCTGCCAAAAGGACTAAGCGGTCGTTGCAAATATAATTCGGTTTACAAGTCCGGAGTCGAAGTGAATAGAGAACTAAGGTTTAGCTACAGTTGTTCAATATTGCTAAGAAACATAAGTCCAAACAATTTTCTAATTATAAAGATTATAATATTTATTTCTAACTAATTAATCAACAACTATTATAAAGCAGTAAAAAAAAATCAACTAACAAGGATGAAATTTGAGACAAGACTAAGGAGGTCTAGAGTTATAATTTCCTCAATTGTCGGAATCCTTCCCGCTATGCCTTCTATAATTTCGCCTAAGTATTTTCTACCGGTAGTGAGTAATTCGAGTATCATAATTCTCTTCCGAGCAATTACCATAATTTACTAGACATATTCTTCTGAACTACGCTAGCTGGCACTAGTTTACTGCTCATTAAGATCGCACCAAGGTTTCGTTATTCCTAATCCCACCTTTAAACCCTTCGTACTGATTCCTCACATACGTCATGAGTGATGTTGTTCAACAACTACCTAAATATATACCCTTTTTTCAAGCAATACATACTAAATAGGCACAGTCAATTGATGACCACTCAATCAACAACAATAAACACGTAGTTGAACAAGTAGAGAAATCCAATGACTCAATTATATAGAAACATAACAAGAATTTATCTTACAAAAGGTTCTATCAAAACTCTAGTTAACAAATTAACTATTCATAATAGTATGTAAAACTACAATACTAGAATTCATAACCAATAATGGAAATAGGAAGACGGAAATGAAAAACTAGTAGAAGAATTCCCCGTCTTGCTCCTAGTGTATTCTTGCCTCCTTAGGTCGAATCTCCCCTAAAAAATAATGTTTAATGCTATTTATATGTGTAGGGAAAAGACCTAAACGAAATAACTAATTTCAAAACCAAATATGAGACAAAATAACTTCGAAACCCGGACCAGGCGTTGCCACATAAAATACGCGAAGCGGCCCGCGCGAGGAATTTCTCTCGCGTCACTTGGCATATGGCGGCTGAATTTTGACGCCTCATTTTTTTTTCCAATTGATTTGCTGCCTAACTTTTTCAAGTCACGTTTTTGTCTTTCTTTCCAACTCCTTTGCATTGTTTCTTTTCCACATTGAATAATTTTGGTCCTCCATCGTAAAGCTACTATTTACAATTAATTCACCATGTACTCCAAATTCGTCACTTTGTTCAAAATTCATCTCTAACGTGCCTACATATAAAATAAACTCAATTAAATATAAATATAATATACTTTAGCATTAAAGCCCGCCCCAAAATATAAGGTAAGTAATGCACTAAAAATATAGAATTATAGCTAAATATTAGTACCTAAATGAAAAAGTGGGACAAGTTTAAAGAGCCACATATGTATTCAGCCTAAGTTTTCATCGAAAACAAACGGTATGAGTCCATTTTCTTAAAGCATTAATGAATTTCTATCTATTTAATGGCAAGCAGTCCATTAATGAAAGGGAGCTGTTTCTTAATTAGTTGAATAACTAACTCTAATAAATACTCTATCCGTTCATTTTTACTTGGCAGGTATACTAAAAATATATTTTCATTTTTACTTGTCACTTTACGCATATCAAGAGAAGATAATTTTTTTTCTGTTTTACCCTTAATTCATTAACCAACATTTCTTGAATAAATAATGGTCATTTGTAATTTTCCAAAGCTCAATATTGGAATTCACAGAGAGTTGTTCATTATCGCCCTTCGTTAAACATACAAGCCCACTAAAGTCATCTTTTATTCTCTTGTTCTTTGGAATATTTTTTTCTTCAGAAGTTATTTGGGAATTTGGGTTCAATTATTGAGTATCAATTAATAAGGTTATTATGGTAAAATTATCATGTCAATCATTGTTTCTGAAGGGGCGTGAAAAGTCAAAATGTGCCAAGTAAAAGTGAATGTCATGCCTGATCAAGTAGAGTTCTACTTCTAGGCTGTTTCTAAACTTAAATACTTTATTTATTGTTTAAATCAAAATACTCTATTCAAAGTATATTCGAGTTGATAGCAAATAGCCAAGTGGAGCTTGTGGTTCAAAAAATCAGGCTTGTTCGTTTGACTTGATTTTCTTGGTTGTAGTATCTAGAATATTTCGAATGACATCTTATGATATTTTCAGTTTAGAGGCCAGAGTTAAAAATTGTGCAGTTGCTATTATGTTGTCTCCTAATTCGTGCATGATTTGTTGGTTATCCGTTATAGCGTGCCAACTTAGAAAAATTTCCCAAATCCTAACGACCTCATACATACACAATTTTCTTGCTTCTTATTGTCATACATCTGGCATATTTGCACATATAATGTTGGATTGTTGGTGCTATCATTATTGCATTTAAAAGAATGGAAAAAGAGGTACACGCTTTGAAATTGTCTAAGTTATTGGTTGGTTCATCATCTTCTTGTCAGCCAGTTTACTTTTAAAAGGGAAAATTTTATTACACAGACGATAGTCGACAACTCCTAATGGTCGACAATTCATTAGTATCAGTCTTAAGAGGTAACCTTTTCATAGTTAAGTCATGATATTTAGACCATAGAAAATTTTAAAATTGAAATCTTTTCGGACCACATTAATATATCAATTAAGTTAGCTCAGTTTTATGAATACCTAGACAATGACATTGTGTTTATCCGACATAAATAAATAGTATATTTGTCCCTGAGGAATTTTAAGGTATGTGTTAACTTGAGCTGGACAGAGGTAAGGATCAGTCATCAATGGAGATTCTATAGTGTGATATGCAAATCAGTGCACACCGACTTTGTAACTAAGAACAATCGAGAGAGAGAGGAAGTAAAGAGGAAATCATTTTCATTATTCTGTTAACTGATACAGGTGTGCTCTTGTTATATAGAAGAGGAGCGCACTAACTCCCTTCTAACAAACTTCTACCTTTAACTCCTTCTAGTTTCAACTAATTACACATTGACCCCTCACTCATTAACTGAGTTGTTCTTCTAGCTAAGTTGACAGTATGACTTTAAACAGAGCCGGATTCAAGTTCCACAGTCAGAGAGTTTATAATAATGTCATTTTTTTGTGTATGTACACATATTTCAAGCCAAATGTAGTGCATCTAATAAAGTAGTGCATTCAATTGAACTCCCGAGGAGGGATTCTGTTAACTATATATTGATCAGCAATTCAAAAAGTGTCCGGTGCTCAGTGACAAAAGTTAATTCAGTTTAATCCAATAACTTAACATTTAACAAGTGGAGTATAAGATTACAAAGAGCTCACTGTTTAAACCGTTATATCTCTATGTCAACTTTGATAGAGATAACATTTTAAACCGTTATATCAAAGAGCTCACTGTTTATATTTTTTTGAGTCTTACAACTACAACTCAAATCCCCTATTAAGTAATTTGGTTAGACTCCAGAGGAACTACAAAATTCACGTAAAATTACCTATAGTTGTATTTAGTATTTATATTAAATCTAATAATTTAACTAAATATATAAGTACTACTATAGATTTAAATAAGAATACATACCACTTAATTATATGATTAAATGATAAAAGTTTATATACAGAATACATGTATTATAACACTCATTTGTTAAGTGCAAACATTAAGTATGAATAGTTTTTTTTAAAATTAAAACACCTCCCCTAACAATAATTATTTTCTTCTTCTTTCATTTACCAATATTGTCTTCCTTTACTCCGAGGAACTCTACTTTATTTTATTTTATTTTAATTTGACCGTCGATTGTTACTTGTTTATTAGTGTGGATAACGTATATATTAATTGAAACTTTTGATAACCTTGAATCAAAGCATGCCCCAAAAATAAAAAGATACTTATGTTTGGTCTGCAAGCCGATCCGCAATTCTTGTGGACCTAAGAGTTGTCTGCAAATATTTTTTTGTATTTTTAATTATATTGTGTTAATTGCATCTAACGATAGATTGTGTCTTAAAAATTACTATACTACACAAGATTAGACATCTTTGATCCACCTTCAAACTTCAATTACTATACTACAAGATTAGACATCTCTGATCCACCTTCAAACTTCAATTAGAACTCATGTTTGTCGTACGAAGAGTCCATAGAGAGTTAGAGTCGTTTTGGTGTATTTTATTTCATATTCATATTAATATTCGCTTGCCTTGAAAATTAATTTTGGAATTAAAAATGAAGAAAACAAGGAATAAATGAATCTATAACTAATAGTGGTTGACAATTAAAAAGCAAGGCGTTTGTTTAGAACAAGTTATAAATACTACTCGACTTGTGTTTTTATGCTAGCACCATTATTTTAACCTTGAAGAGGAATAAAAATATTAACTAAGTGCATGGGAAATCCAACGGAAAGAGACAGGAAATACCAACAATAAATGTGGGGTTTTGTGAGTGAACCTAATGTAAAATACAAATCAATTTTAGACTTACACATTCATTATTGCTTGACGAGGAGGGGCCATGCCTCCATACCCTCAAATTTGTTTCAACAAAAGCAAATAATGCAGAGAATCACAAGTGCAACAGTACAATAACAAAAATAACATACCCAATGTATTCCCACGATATGAGGTATGTAGAGGGTAATAGGTAAGCAAACCTTCTCCCTATCCTGTGGAAGTAGATATGCTATTCCGAATTTCGATATACCTGTTTGACCAAAAAATACGGATCTTAGTTCAAATAATTAAATTTTATGTAATTAGGAATTAATCTTAGTTAGCAATAATATTCCTAGATGAAGCTTTCAAAGATGCAATAAACATTAGATGGGTTGGGTCAGACAATGATAACAACATGCAATAACTGTTCTAGAAATCACGAGCAATAGTGTAACATTCAATAACAATGAATAACCATTTAAGTAAATAGGAGGAGTGATTCATCCAATAAATGATGAAATAGGTGAATGTTCCTCCTAACAATGATGAATGACAGATAAATCCTTGAATATTCAAGTTATTCTCGGATCTGATGGAAAAGTATGGACAAGAATCTTTGTGAAAATGTGGTGTTTGTATCTTAGCAAGAGAAAGAGAAAGACGAATCTTTTAGTCAAAGTGTTTTTCTTTTACAAACGAATATCACATGTCCTTATCATTGTTTCTCTTTTCTAGTTATATGGGATATGTTCCTAAGAAACCCTAATAGTATAAGTACATGAAATATCTAATAGAATATTCTCTTTCAACATCCTATCTTCAAAACTAGCCGTTACAGCTCTATCAACGGTGCTCGACCTCGACCCTTATTGACATCTCGACCACGACTCTCGCCGGCTCTTAAACTATGAATTTTGCTGCTTCTTGGGCCATCTCGACTGATGACAACTCGGGAATTCTTCCCTTAGTATTATCTTGTCTTAAATATTCTAAGGGCAGATTTTGACCCATACAGTTAGTCCCTTCGCTTATTGAGGTCGTGTCCACGTACGAGGTCGATGAGCGGACAATGTCGTTCATAGCTGGCAGGGGTCGTGGAGATGGGACTACGTGGCTTTTTGGGGTCCACATATTTTGAATTTATCAAATTGCCCGGGAAACTAGTTGGAGTTACCTGGGCCAAGAAAAAGAGGTGACGTCACGGCATCGTGCGTCATAATGACACTGTTTTCCGATGCATTGCATCGATTCAGGTGGAACTCTTGATTGGCTTTGTCGGTTTGATTTTCGTGCTAATTATGTCCCACATGGCTTCGATTCTGGCACCTCCCAAACTTATAAATAGGGTAAGATTTCCCGACTCTAGGACTTTTCAAACTCCTTCTTCTCCTCTAGCACCAACTTATCTTATTTCCTTTGCATACTCTGAGACTTATCCCGTTCTTCATTCTTCTTCTTCTTTCGAAACCCTTATCTCTTACTGAGAACGATGTCTAATATGCCTTCTGAGTCCGGTGAGGGAATTTATGTAACCCCCTTGGCAGTGGTGTTTTCTCCTCACGATGAGGGTGTTTCTGCCACCGCTGATGATAAAAAGCCTTCCCGTTGGTGGAAGAGATAATTCCACGCAACCCCGATTCCCAGTCTGATTTCACCAAGTCCCCCGACATTGAACCTGGGGCTTTCCGGTCAGTGATGACGGTGAAAGAATTGGAAGAGCTCAGGGCTAAATTCAATATTCCAAACCATGTTGAGTTGACTCTGGCAGGGTGGGACGCCGTGCAAATTCACTGTCCTGGGTACTGCGCCTTCTATGCTTACCTGTTCCAAGTCCGCTACACTTTCCCCTTCTTCCATTAGCGGAGGAATTCTGCCGTTATTACGTGACGAGCGCAAAACAAAAAATAAAATTATTGCTCGCTAATCAAAGATAATATAGATTAATTATCGTCTCCACAGGGATTGAATTTAAACAGTGTTCGAATAAGCTCCAGTTGATTACTATCGAGAAAAATTAACACTTGATTGATGACTATTACTAAGATTAACTACTAAAAATTAAGCAAATAACAATTGATCACAAAAGACAGTAGATGAGCAACGAAGAAATATCAATGAGAGGAATAAGGGTATTAGACTAGATATGTGCAAGATAACTGACTCGGGATCCAATTCTTAAGTTAATTCACTCTATAATACCGTTGATTCTCACGAATTCAACTAATAATCAGATTACACTTGAAGTTAATTTTCTTCTTTCGATTAAACGTTAATTTCGGTAATAAATCCAATTGAAGCACGGTAAACAATTGCAATAATAAAATGATGGTTATGATCTAAAGGGTAACTTCTCACGAATATTTCCCTATTTTCTAGTTCGGTTAATAATTCAAGAGGCTCTTTCGATTACCTATTTGAATCGGGAATTTAAACTAGAGCATAAGATGTGAAGAAATTCAATATCAAACTCCTCCTTCGATTAAGCAAAATAATAAATAACTCCACAATACAAATTAAAGCTCCATCAATTAATTCTAACAATTAACAAGAATCGAATCCCTAATCAAGTTATCGAAACACCGTATCTGACAACACCCTAATAAAAATTACTCCATAGTAATGGAGTATGACATCTCAATAAGGTTCAAAAACAAAGAAAACATCAATTCTAATGATTCGATATAAACTCCCATATTGCACTCATTGTAGGTTAAAATATTGATGAATTTTTGAGTCTTCTTGCCTTGGTTGGTTCTTCAATTTTTCTTAGGTCAAAAGTCCCCTCAAAATCGTATTTTTTTGTGTATTTATACGATGTAGAAATAAACCCGGAAGAACCTACCCTTTCCTAACCAGAGTAGGAAACTACTATGTAAATTGTGTACAGTCGCGCCGAGCGTTGCGCCGTCCCATGCGGCGCGCTTGTGGGAAAATCCAAAGAGCTTGCCAAAATCCTGTCACACCAACTTTGCACTGTCGTGCCGCGCCTCGCGGTGCGGGAGTGGCTTTTTCTAAGAGTAAATTTGTTTGTTCACTTTTTGATATATGGACTTGGTCCTCGACCCCCGAACGTGATCCCGGCTTAACTTCTTGGGTTTCTACTCGGACTTCAAAGCTCCAACTTGTTCGATTTCGCTCCAAATTACCTAAATAGCTCGAAATTATTTTCTACAAGGCATAAAACGAGTAATAAGTATAATTCACTACCATTTAAGCTCAAACACATGTAAAATGCAATAATTAGAGTGCAATACTACGGCTAAAATACGGGTTTCTAGCCTACCATCAACACCCCACACTTAGACCATTGGTCGTCCTTGAGCAATCAAACTGCACTTCACCTAGAGACGACCTTTTTATTAAACAACCTTCCTAACAGACCATGCCAAGAATATTTAAAATAGTCTAAATACCATATCATAACATCCTAACCTCAAGACTCGACTCAAAAGCACCACACGTTTTTCACAACCTGTTCACTTACTATAACACAGAGGTCAAAGACTTTATCTTACCTTCATAAGTACGTGCCCTCACACAACTCATAGAGAGTAGTTCCACGCACAATAAAATTGAAGAACAAATAAGAACTCGAGATAGAAAAAAAAATTTACTCACTCTCAGAAAAAAATTCATGCGCCACATAGAATGTACCATAAGCTTGCCCGTAGTGTAATACTCTACTAATTGAGCTAATTCAATCAAAGATCATGTAGGACTTTATTTTGGTTGTAATGCAGGTTGCGGGACGGGTAGGATACATATGAATAATAGTGACTACACCTCCTAAACACTTTAATACATACAAATTCACCAATTCAAACCCCACACTTATTTTGAACCAAACTCTAACCTTCACATCATATTAACACCAAGCTCTCAATTTCTTTAAACATATATACATCAAGAATAATATAATTAGAGGAAGAGCCACAGTACAACACCTGATCTACATATAATGAAAGGGAGCTATTCAATCAATAATCATAGCCTGTAATTGCTACTCCAGTTGTACAACACCTGATCTACATTCAGAGGCGGAGTCCGAATTTAAAATTTATGGGTTCAGAATTATAATCTTTTTAAATTATTGGGTTCTAAATTAATAAATTGTACATATTCAATAGATTTCTTAAGACAAATAAATAATTTGAACAAAAGCTACTGGGTTCGGCCGAACTCGCATCCCGCACTCTACCTACGCCACTGTCTACATTCAAGCCATTTCACAATTGACTCATTAATCATTGTCGTATAATATAATCAGAGGAAGAGCCACATTATATGTTATGGGTTCGGTCGAATTCAGTCACTTTGGTCCAAACCTTATATTGTCTTAAAAAATCTATTGAATATGTACAAATTCTTAATATAGAACACAATAACTTAAAAGAACTAGAATTTTGAACCCAATAACTTTAAATTCTGACTCCGCCTCTAAATTATAATACATCAGTAATATAATAATAATTTGCTATTAACTTATAAAAGACGTTAGTAACCAAATAAATGGCCTAAATAAAAGAAGGGTGTAAAACGCCTTTTTTATTTTCGTCAGCAGTACACAGATTAATAACCATCTTGTGCGATAAGTGGGTACAGATAATTTTTCATTAAACAAAAGTTTATAATTAAGCGTGCACTTGTCTGTGGCACATAATATAATATAATATCTAAGCACTCGTTTAATTGTGCCCCACGATAAATTTATCGTTTAGTTTACGGAATTATCCCTGTAAAGTCAAGATATTGAAGTAAAAAATATTCAAATATTTATTCCGTGATATCATCATCTCCAGCTCCTAAGGTTGGAGAATGTTCTCTCGTGGGATGATTTCATAATTGATAGGCAAATAAAAACAAATAAAATGCTTTGGGTGACTTTTTTTCTCTCCTAAAGTTGTTGACTGTAATAATAGCCATGTCTAGTTCTTTCAGTCACCATTCTCTATGAATAAACAAGTCGATGATTACGCTTAAGTATGTGATTAATGAAATAATATAAAACCTATGAAAAATCGGGTTAACAAAAAAAATGTTAGGTTGATATATATATCTGCCTAAGTTTTTGATGCAAGCACCAATATTTTTAAGAAATATATAATAAATAAACAAGTTGATGCTTGCACCTGAGTGTGTAGTCAAGAGGTGAATGGAGGAGGATAGAAATTATGGAGAATCGGGTTTAAAAATATTAGGAAAGAAAAAAGTTATTGGGTCAATTTATATAAGTGAAAGATAATAAACAGGGGTGGAAACAAGATTTTTATTAAAAGAATTCGAAAAATAAAAAAAAATAGCTAAGAAGATTCAACGCCTAATATTTATACACGAATAAAAATTTAACTTTATTTATACCACATAATTTTCAGCGAAGGAAATCGGACTAAACCGTCTTTCGTCCCCTAGCTCTGCCCTGATAGTAAGTACCTGATGGTCAAATAATCGAGGTTCGTAAATTATCTTGAACCACCATTTAAAAAAGTTAAATAAATAAACTAAGTAAATGTTTTAAAGTATTAAAGAAAGCAGAGCTGCCCCCACCTAATGGGTCATGAGTCATGACCACAATATAAGACCCCATAAAATGGTGTCTTTAGCTTTTGTATACCATCAATCTATCTTCTTTCCCATTGTTTACCAAAATCACTTCTCTTTTATCTTTTCCTATCAAAACAAAAAATGGACACAGCCAACAATCTTGAAATTGTCCATGATATTTTTCCTTATTTACAAGTGTACAAAAATGGAACTGTCAAAAGACTTGTAGGCACTGAATTTGCACCAGCAACGTATGATCCTCAAACTGGTGTTTATTCCAAAGATATCTTAGTTAATCCAAAAACTGGCGTTTCTGCCCGGATTTACAGACCAAATTCAGCAACAAAATCACAGAAACTTCCTTTAGTGGTTTACTTTCATGGTGGAGCATTTTGTATATCTTCTGTTGGTGATCCTAAGTATCATGATTCTCTCAATGTGTTTGTGTCCAAAGCTAATGTTGTTCTTGTCTCGGTCGATTATAGATTAGTTCCAGAACATCCTCTTCCAACAGCTTATGAAGATTCTTGGTCTGTTCTTAAATGGGTTGCTGCACATAACTCAAAACATGGGTCTGAAGTTTGGTTGAATGAGCTTGTTAACTTTGATAGTGTGTTCTTGGCTGGAGATAGTGCAGGTGCGTGTTAACTACAATAATTTGACGTTTAACTTTACTGTTCTAGTGTTTTAGACCACCTTGTCACTACACAAGAATCTTTTCTTATTTCAAGGAAATTCAGCTGTTTCTATATACCAAACAAAAATTTGTTTTACCCTTTCTTGTACAACTTTTCGACAAAGAGAGAGTCAATTGAACCCTTATTGTTATAGTGGGTAAATTCACTTATTTTCATGCGATTAAAAACATGAACTTTTGACTTTACTATTAGGTTAGGTACAATATTTGAATCAATAGAGAACCTTTTCTTCTGTATGAACTCATATTTTTTAGTAGATATAATTTAGTAACTATAGTGAAATTAACTCGTGCAGGTGCTAATATTTCACACTTCATGGCAATCCGAGCTGGGAAATCAGACGAAGCTTTAGGAATGAAGTTTTCTGGGATGCTCATGATTAGTCCATATTTCTGGGGAGAAAAACCTATTGGTATAGAGGTTAAAGATCCAAGAAAAGCAATGGTGGATAAATGGTGGGAATTTGTTTGTCCATCAGATAAAGGGAATGACGACCCTTTAATCAATCCTTTTGTTGATGAAGCACCAAAGTTTGAAGAAGTGGTTTGTGATAGGATTCTTATTTGTGTTGCAGAAATGGATATTCTGAGAGATAGAGGGATATTGTATTATGAATCTCTGTTGAAGAGTCAGTGGAAAGGAAAAGCAGAAATCATTGAAACTAAAGGGGAAGATCATGTTTTCCACATCTTTAATCCGACTAGTGAGAAAGCACTTGATTTGGTCAAATGTTGGGCTGTTTTTATTAATGAAAAGTAACCGCCCTGTGATGGTGATATGTTGCTTTAGACAAATTCTTGGGTTGCTAATAGTAGGATAAAATGTAGTTGTCAACTTTTCATGTCAAAACTTGTATAATTATAAATTCCACCTTTCATTCCAATGTAGACTTTTTTCCATTCCAATGTGGACTTTTTCTATTTGGCTTAAGTTTATATCATACTGTTTTAGATCACAACTTAAATTTCAGGACATTTCATTGATAAATTTGAGGCAAGTCGTGCTTTTTTTCTGCAAACACAAAGGCGCGCAACCTCAAGAGATTAGCATGTTGCCCAAGATATATAAAAGGCCTAACAGAAATGTATCTGGGATGCACAATATGCAGACATAACATGTAGTCAAGTATTGCAAACAACAATTATCTGTTGGAAATTCAGTTCCTCCGTGACGTGAAATCTTAAAGGAAATCCACAACTTTGCTACAGAAAGTTTACCATCTCATCCATTGTCTCCTCAGACCTACAATCCACTCCCAAATTTATACTACTGAAATAAAGTTTATGTTCTGATATCTAAGCTAAACAAACAGCTCTCACCAATTACTATTGCAACATATTTCAGTCATCAGATAAAAGAAACTGCCTCCCTAGAGGCGGATCCAGGATTTGATGGCTACAGGTGCCACTATTAACGACCACTAATGAAGAAGATTGAACTAGAGTGTACATTAAGTCGATTCGATCCGTTTTGGATTACTTCGGTTAGATTCGATCCATTTTGAAGTTATTCAATCCAATTGAAAATATATTTTATGCACAAACGAATATGTGATACACCCCTTCTATCTACATGTAGCTAATTAATATTATATTATGTATTTGATGCATCACTAAAAAAAATTGTAATTAATAAAATAACATTATATGGATAAAAAAAGAAAATAATTAGATTACATCCATCCAAATAAAATACGAACATCCAGAAAAAGACAAAGGAAGCAAATATACAATATAAATAAATAATAAAATTGGAATTGTATAAATAAAGTGTACATTTAACATGAAGAAAATAAGAGAAATTAACAAAAAGAAACATAAAGAAAAGAAAGGCTAAAAGGGAACAAGAAGAGCATCTGGAGAATCTAGATCCCAGGTGTTGTGTATGGAATTTCAGTACTTCAATCATGGCACCTTCAATCATTTTGTGACTTGAGATGCCACTTGTTCTTTATGTAGGCAGTTTTGTGGAAAATACTAGTATGTATATAAAATTTTATCCGAGCGACCGGGTGGCATGCCACCCCGAATTCCATATATAGATCCGCCCTTGTACCTCCCGCATAAGAAAAGTGACCAACATTGTCACAAAGTTAGAACAAGATGGCAGAAATCTGTTAGACTACATAATTTTACACCATATTTCAGTTCCTTCACTGCCAATTGGTAAAATTGGAATGAATCCCGTACTACTATTTTAGGTGTTGGGATATATACTATTAACCATGGATTTTAGTTTGGATATAGTATTTATTATGGAACAATTGTTTATTTAATTTTAATAAAGTTTTAAATAGATCATATTTTCGTTTGTGTCCTTTACTTATATAGTAGATGATTTAGTGTAAAGAGTTAGCTTATACAAGAAAGATTAAATCATCGGTTCTTATAAGTATAAAGATCATGTTCACAATCTAATGATGGAATTGGACAAACCATGAGGAATGATTGTAGTACAAGATTAAATATAATTTATCTTGATTATGGGAATGGTTTAATTCCGACTTCTTGTGCTAGTACATTTTGTATATATTGAACGGACCAAGTAGAGATAAGTATTTTATACTGACTTAATAAAATAACTTCTCTAGCCACTAAACGTACTTATACTCTTAATCTTGATATAATTATTATTAGTTGTGTATATTATTTATTATTTTGATTTATTAAAAGGCGAGATTCTTTTGCGGGTCAATATGCCTGGTAAATTAGACAATGATGATATACATTAGCGAAGTAATAGTTAGTTGAAGGAATCCATGTCTCGGTCTAGAGATTGATGATACATATTTATAAAAGCTTATAAGTTTTCATGTGTAAATCCTGCAGGTGGATTTTGTATCCGCCACATGAAATAAGTTAAGCGAAAGTCTAAAGGAAATAATTAATGAATTAAATTGTCAGTAATTTAATTTATTTGATTAGTATTTGAATCTTAACATGGGGAGTTAAATAAGGTTTAATGGAAGAATTTCGAAATTGAACTGAGGAGTGCAGTTACAAATTTTTAGTGGAATAATTCGTAATTTATTATGGTAGTATTATTCGGATATTTCGAATTAAGTCCATAATAGGAAGTCTCGTTAATTAGATACTGCGGTCCCTACTGTGCCCGAATAATTAGGAATTAAATGAAATTATATTTCTTGGTGGAAAAGGAAGACTCAACAAGTTTAGAAAAAAGTTTTAAATTAAACCCTAAAACCTGTGGTTATAAAAAGAGGTCTTATAGGAGGCCAAGGTTTTTACCACACGGTTTTACTAGGAGAAACTTGCCCACACGAGTTTCGCTAATTCCGGGTATTATTAGGGTCACACAGCAGAAGATTGTGGAACTGGAAGATGATCTTGTGGACGACTTTGCTCTTGCTTGAAGGTTCCAATCGCGATCGCGGTCACGCTTCAAGAGATAAGTATTGATTTTATGTTTGATTAAAATCTGTGATTATGTGTTGTCTATATTACATGCAAGTGATCCTGCCTATTTGTTTCCGCTGTTTATACCTGTTTTCCAACATTAGGATCGCACACGACCTAAGAGTATCTCTAAATATAGAACACCATAGTCATTCTATTAGACTTTAGTAGAGCTACATAAAAAGGCAACAGCAACTCTAGATGCTATTTTAACAAAACAAATTGTGTGCCTTATTTTTCAAGAGTACCGAGATCAAGTTCCTAATGTGTTTGTTTAATGCAAAGGAAGTTATATCTATGCTACAGATCCAAAATTTGAAACTTATCTACTATGAAGTGGAGATTATTTGTGCAAGACATTACGTAATCAATCCAGTATATCCAAAGCATAGTTCCAAAGGTGGTTGAGTCAACTCGTGTAATGCCTCATTCTCTCCAAATCTTATATGCTTTACCAACGATACCAAGCTGGTAGCTCTGTACTTTCCTAAAGCTTTTTACATTAGCAAGTGTCAGGATATCTTAAAACCTAATGAAAACACATCATGGTCGAGACTTGCAAATAAGAACGTGTAAGCATATAATGTTAAAGTCAATAATATTCACACAAAGCAAATTTCATATTCAGCAAAATGATAGGTCTAAATTGGCAGACAAACTAAGATTTTCATCTAACAAGCGGTAGGAGCAGAGGCTGAAACTGCTGGCTGAGTAGGCTGCTGATCCGGTGCGTAAGCGTCAGATAAACGGTGCGGATAATAGGCATGGTAAGTGTAATTATGGCCAATATTTTGGTTAATGAAGTCCATCTCACATAAGCATAAGCATCTTTGCAAAGTGTAGACTTTGTTGGCAATATTCTTTAGGACCCAAAAATATTGCATTATGTGGTGGATATCATTTGCACAAGTTGTATCTCTTCTTTTACATCTAAGAGGCCAAAACTTTTTTGCCTATAAAAAGGAAGGCAATTGGTTCATTTTAAACACACCAACAAGACTTGATGAGTCTTCATTTCTTGTTTCTTCCTTTCTTCCTTTATTAAGAGTGTTTTGTATGAGAGTTAAGTGTTGGGAAGCACTTGTGTGAACCCTTTCTTTGGAGTGATCTTGTGAGGTTATTCTCTTAGAATATTTGGGATTAATTAGAGTGTTTACTCTAATTTTGTACTCTCTTTTGTACTCTTATTGTTATAGTAAATTGCTCCTCTCTGCTTGTGGACGTAGGTCACTTTGACCGAACCACGTTAAATTTGTGTCTTCTTTATCTACTTTAATTGTCGTTGTTATCAACTTCCATTGTCTTTGTTATTGTCATTACATCGTTGTTTGGCTAAATTCTGCACTACCCGGATTTTCGATCCTAATAAATTGGTATCAGAGCCGGATCTAACCGGGTTTATTTCAGTAGCCAATATGACTTTAACAAAGACCTATGTTGAGAAATTTGACCGAAGTGCAAACTTCGCAATGTGGCAATTAAAGATGGAAGCTATCCTAATTCAGGATGACTTAGATTTGGCGTTGCAAGGAAAGGAGAAGAAGCCAAATAAAATAACGGATGAGGAGTTTACCGTCATAGACAAAAAGGCAAAAGCAGGTATCATTTTAAATCTCTTAAATGAGGTTTTACGTGAAGTTTCTGTAGAAACCACAGCCAAAGACATGTGGGAAAAATTGAAAATCTTATATATGAAGAAGACGGTGAAAAATAGACTTTACCTGAAGCAGAAGCTTTATACAATTCGTATGGTTGAAGGTGCCTCTATTCTCTCTCATCTTGACACCTTTGATTCCATTCTTATGAATTTGAGTAATATAGATGCTGAAATTAAAGATGAGGATCAAGTCGTGTTACTGCTTTGTTCTCTACCCCATCTTTTAAGCATATAAGAGATACTATGCTTTATGCAAAGGATAATATCTCTTATAAGGATATTAAATCTATCTTAAAATCAAAAGAATAGATAGATAGTGATATTACTGGGGAAGCCAGTGAAACTCAAGCGAAAGTTGGCTTGTTTGTTAGGGGCAAATCCGACTCCATATCCAGATACAATAATTTAGAGTGTCGCTATTGTCATAAGAAATGTCACATTATCTCCGAATGCTATAAGCTGAAAAATAAAGAAAAGCATAAGGAAAGGAAAAATGAGCACAAAAATACTAACATTGCCGAAGCAAGTGTAGCTGCTGATGAGACTGAGGGAACTGTTTTTTTAGCAACTAATAATAGTTTCAAATCTAAGAATGAGGAAATTTTAGATTCAGGTTATTCTTATCATATGTGTCACAATCGGGATTTATTTACCACATATGAATCTATTGGAGGTGGAGTTGTCTTGATGGGCAACAATGCTGCTTGCAAAGTTATTAGAAAAGGTACATTCCGAATCAAAATACACGATGGTGTGGTGAGAATTCTCACCGATGTTAGACATGTTCCTGATTTGAAGAAAAATCTTATCTCTTTGGGCACTCTAGAATCTCTTGGGTGCAAGTACACAGGTGAAGGTGGAGTTCTGAAAGTTTCTCATGGTGCTCTTGTGATCATGAAAGCACAAAGATCTGATTCGTTGTATACTTTATTGGGATCCACTATTATAGACCCTACTACAGTTTCGGTATCAGACAACTTGTCTGATTTTGATGGCATTAACTTTTGACATATGCCCATTGGGGCTTTTGTGGAGAAGGTGGAGCAAATTTACTATATTAGCCAAAATTAGGCCAAGGTGGAGATTTGTAATTATGGCCAATATTTTGGCTAATGGAGTCCATCTCACATAAGCATAAGCATCTTTGCAAAGTGTAAACTTTGTTGGCAATATTCTTTGGGACCCAAAAATATTGTATTATGTGATGGACATCATTTGCATAAGTTGTATCTCTTCTTACACCTAAGAGGCCAAGACTTTTTTGCCTATAAAAAGGAAGACAATTAGTTTATTTTAAATACACCAACAAGACTTGAGTCTTCATTTCTTATTTTTCCCTTTCTTCCTTTATTAAGAGTGTTTTGTATAAGAGTTAAGTGTTGGGAAGCACTTGTGTGAACCCTTTCTTTGGAGTAATCTTGTGAGGTTATTCTCTTAGGGTATTTGGGATTAATTAGAGTGTTTACTCTAATTTTGTACTCTCTTTTGTACTCTTATTGTTATAGTAAATTGCTCCTCTCCGCTTGTGGACGTAGGTCACTTTGACCGAACCACGTTAAATTTGTATCTTCTTTATCTACTTTAATTGTCGTTGTTATCAACTTCCATTGTCTTTGTTATTGTTATTATACCGTTGTTTGGCTAAATTCTGCACTACCCGAGTTCCCGATCCTAATAAATTGGTATCAGAGTCGGATCTAACCGGGTTTGTTTCAGTAGCCAATATGACTTTAACAAAGACGTATGTTGAGAAATTTAACCGAAATGCAAACTTCGCAATGTGGCAATTAAAGATGGAAGCTATCCTAATTCAGGATGACTTAGATTTGGCGTTGCAAGGAAAGGAGAAGAAGCCGGATAAAATAACGGATGAGGAATTTACCGTCATAGACAAAAAGGCAAAAGCAGGTATCATTTTAAATCTCTCAAATGAGGTTTTACATGAAGTTTCTGTAGAAACGACAACCAAAGGCATGTGGGAAAAATTGAAAACCTTATATATGAAGAGGACGGTGGAAAATAGACTTTACCTGAAGCAGAAGCTTTATACAATTCGTATGGGTGAAGGTACCTCTATTCTCTCTCATCTTGACACCTTTGATTCCATTCTTATGGATTTGAGTAATATAGATGCTGAAATTAAAGATGAGGATCAAGCCGTGTTACTGCTTTGTTCTCTACCCCCATCTTTTAAGCATATAAGAGATACTATACTTTATGCAAAGGATAATATCTCTTATAAGGATATTAAATCTATCTTAAAATCAAAAGAACAGATAGATAGTGATATTACTGGGGAAGCTAGTGGAAATCAAGCGGAAGCTGGCTTGTTTATTAGGGCAAATCTGACTCCATATCCACATACAATAATTTAGAGTGTCGCTATTGTCATAAGAAATGTCACATTATCTCTGAATGCTATAAGCTGAAAAATAAAAAAAAGCATAAAGAAAGGAAAAATGAGCACAAAAATACTGACACTGCCGAAGCAAGTGTAGCTGCTGATGAAACTGAGGGAACTTTTTTTTTTATTAACTAATAATAGTTTCAAATCTAAGAATGAGTGAATTTTAGATTTGGGTTGTTCTTATCAGATGTGTCCCAATCGAAATTTATTTAGCATATATGAATCTATTGGAGGTGGAGTTGTCTTGATGGGCAACAATGCTGCCTGTAAAGTTATTGAAAAAGTACAGTCTGAATTAAAATGCACGATGGTGTGGTGAGAATTCTCACTGATGTTACACATGTTCCTGATTTGAAGAAAAATCCCATCTCTTTGGGCAATCTAGAATCTCTTGGGTGCAAGTACACAGGTGAAGGTGGAGTTCTGAAAGTTTCTCATGGTGCTCTAGTGATCATGAAAGCACACAGATGTGGTTCGTTATATACTTTATTGGGCTCCACTGTTATAGACCCTACTACAGTTTCGGTATCAGACAATTTGTCTGATTTTGATGGCATTAACTTTTGACATATGCCCATTAGGGCTTTTGCGGAGAAGGTGGAGCAAATTTACAATATTAGCCAAAATTAGGCCAAGGTGGAGATTTGTAATTATGGCCAATATTTTGGCTAATGAAGTCCATCTCACATAAGCATAAGCATCTTTGCAAAATATAGACTTTGTTGGCAATATTTTTTGGGACCCAAAAATATTGCATTATGTGGTGGACATCATATGCACAAGTTGTATCTCTTCTTTTACACCTAAGAGGCCAAGACTTTTTTGCCTATAAAAAGGAAGGCAATTAGTTCATTTTAAACACACCAACAAGACTTGAGTCTTCATTTCTTGTTTCTTCCTTTCTTCCTTTATTAAGAGTGTTTTGTATGAGAGTTAAGTGTTGGGAAGCACTTGTGTGAACCCTTTCTTTGGAGTAATCTTGTGAGGTTATTCTCTTAGGGTATTTGGGATTAATTAGAGTGTTTACTCTAATTTTGTACTCTCTTTTGTACTCTTATTGTTATAGTAAATTGCTCCTCTCTGCTTGTGGACGTAGGTCACTTTGATCGAACCAGGTTAAATTTGTGTCTTCTTTATCTATTTTAATTGTCGTTGTTATCAATTTTTATTATCTTTGTTATTGTCATTATACCGTTGTTTGGCTAAATTTCGCATTACCCGAATTCCCGATCCTAACCGAAAGGATCCGAAGCATTCAGGAAACTAAATTTAGCATCACCAGTGTATTTTTGCATAAGCGGCTTCTCAAAAAGTTCCCCATACCTCGCCACGTATGGTGCAGTCTTGTCAACAATATGCCTAAATAGTATCTGGAGGAACATTGTATGCTTTATTATTCTCTTCCACCTTATCACACTTTGGTTCCTCCTCTACCACTTGAGCTGGAGGTGTTGTTCCTACATTCCCATCCATCGACATTTCTATTCCTGCAGGGGAAAAAACGATCAAGCAATTATGGCCAATAATTGAAGAAAACTCGAGAAGGGGATCCTTGGAGCAATATCAAGTTGTCTCCGTATGATCTATAGGTCATAGGTTTGAGCTGTGGAATCAGCTACGTAAGCTGACTACATTACACCTCTTGGGACGCAGCCCTTCCTCGGACCCTACATGATCGCGGAATGTTTTGTACATTGGGCCGCCTTTTTTTTTTTTTTTTTTAATTGAAGAAAACTCCAAAAATATGCTTTCTATCTTTCATTTTGTTTGCTTCAGGAAAACCTCATAAACATGCATCCCGCTTCAATTTTCATTCTGAGTAGCAGAAATCCCCCTTTTCCTCAACTTATTCAAGCAAGAAAACTCCAATAATAAGCTAAGTGGTAACACAAGCAAAAACAAAAAAAAACTATTCTCACATCTTTATTTTTTGTATCTTTATTCACTTCTCTTCAGCAAAAGCAGCATCTCGTATTTTGGATTCATCAAGGAACACATTCGAACAGCAAATAAAAAACGAATCTAGGGTTGTTTTCTCGAAATAGTTTAAGACATCAGAATAGATAAATCACCAAAAAAGCAGAACGAAAATAAAAACTAATAATGCGAAAAATAGCACTCAATTACATATAACAGGAAACAAACTAAAAGAAATTTACCTGGTTTAGACAAGCTTGTTGAAAATTATAATCTGGAATTACCGTTGCAACAAGGAAAAAAACAGAAAAGAAAAGAGGAGCTTCAACTTCTATATATACGTTACGCTTACGGAGCAGATTAACCGACCCAAACCTCAAAGAAGGCCCAAACTTAAAGATACGTGATCCATAGGAAACAAGCCCATTGACAATGCAATATTTTCATATTATTAGCTCACATTTACACGTGATAGGTAACCTTTTAGGAGCCATTTGACCATGAATTTTATTCACTTAAATAAATTTTTACTTTATTTCAAAATTAGTATTTGGTTATAAAATTTTCAAATTTAACTTGGAGTGAGATTCCAAATTTGAAAAAGTGCCTCAAACTTGTTTTCCAACTCCATCTTTATAAATTCCAAATAAAGTGCTATCTTCTCTACTTTGCAAAACGTATGACCAAACACAACTTTAACTTCATAAATTTTAAATAAAGTGAAAAATATTTGGAATGTCTAACCAAACGCATACTTAGGTTTCAAATCACAAATTCCCCTTTAATGGAGTATTATATCCTCGATGGTGTAAAAAATAGTGTACAATTGCAAGCACAAATTCTAAAATTTTCAATAATAGAGTCGCGTTCAGCTAACATGATTGACTGGGTTGGAATGTTGTTTATTGTTTGGAGCTATACACAATTACCTAAGTTGTTATCACCCCTTTCACTTGGTTAAATTCCTATTATGTTTTTGTAGATATGTTGTTAATATAACGTTGAACCGAAGTAATATTCAAATGATAACATTTCTTCTAATTATATCCAATATTCAGTTCGATGATTTTCTTGTTTTTAGTTATTTAAAAAACACAGTTTAAATATAAATATGAGCAACATCAGCTATGGTTGCAACTTGTAACTGTTTCATGTCTTAAAGCTTATGTTTAAGAATGTATTCCTTTTTACCATCACATACATATCAAGAAGTTATTTTTTATTAAAAGTAGTAGAAGAAATTAAATTATTGCGCATCAAACAATAGTAATGCATCAGGTATGATGTGTTCCTATCATTACCAGTTGAAGTAGATTATTAGACTAGTCGGTTGAAACATGATAAGGTTATTTTATTTTATTTTTTGATTGTTGAAGCATGATAATGTTTCATAAACTTTTTGTTATCTATGTAATGGCACTAAACAGTTAATCGGATTAAATTGAAACTCAACTATTCTTAAATTTACCATTTTCAGAGAATCTTATGCCAATCTTCAGCTAATATTGAAAACAAAGAAAATTAATTAAATAAGGGTCACTATCATTCCTCTGTATAAGCATTTTGTCCCAGATATGCACTATCTCACGATGATTGAAAAATGATCTCAATTTATCAAGATTAAACTGTATTATACATACTATATCTCATTATATTCCCATATTATTAAAAAAATCAAAAATTAGCAACCAAATAGTGATTATTACCTTTCAAACCAGAGTTTCAGCACTAAGAGATGCATGACAAAAATAATTGATGAAAAGTTCATTACGAAATTTAAAAACAGCTTGAGATTCATTTTGACATTAAAATCTCCACAAGCCTCAATGCTTCAAAAAAAAATAAAAAAAATTTAAGTCACCCTTACATTATTCACTAACCTATCGAACTTTTTCTTAAAAGAAGTGCGCTAAAATGGTTGCAAAAAGTACTCTATGCAGGGGAGGCTAAAGGAGGAGGATTTTAGCACACCCCCTCCCCCCACCCCCCCCCAAAAAAAAAAAAAAACTTTTGGGGCCCCAAAAAGTTTTAAAATAGATTTTTAATGTTATTTTGTCTTAGCTATTAGAATTTTGTAAAAAATAAGTACAAAACCTTTATTTAGAAAGATAAAAAGACTATCTACTTTTTAACAATACAAATATTTTAGAACTCTGAATTAAATTACTAAAATCTTCTCATTAGTAATATTTATTAGAACAAGATCCAAGGTAACATATTGTGAATACCTAATTTTTGTACTATTTTAACACCTCCTAAAGTCATTAGTGTTTTGTTACTTTAATTATTTTTCCAATTTTTGTGTCTTTGATTGCATATTTCGTATCATAAAAATACCAAAAAATAGTTCTTTCTTCATTTGTGCATTTTAAGAATTAACTAACTATTCAATTAGTGAATTAATCTAGTTAATTGATCATTTGAATAAGTTACTTAATTAATTTAATTATTTGTGTAAATTTAGTTTAATAAGCAGGATTAAGGAAGAAATTGAGCTAAATTTGAAAGAGAAAGTGGCCAAAAGTGCAAGATAAGGGGCTGCCCTTGAAAGGGCCTGAAACGACGTAGTTTTGCCTCAAAACTACGTCATTTCATTAAGTGACCCAAGATCAAATCTCACCCATTGATCACCCCTTGATCTAATGGTCCATATTTGATCTCTCAAGAGGTATTTAAAGCCTTAAATATTTGAAAAATGCCCTCATTTCCCCATAATTCTTTTCTTCTTTCTCTCTCTTCTCTCTCCCATATCCGCCCCCACCACCGCTGTCGCCTGCCGAAAATCGCCCACCGGCGGCAGCCAACCTCCAAACACCACCAAATTCACACCATGTAATCTCCACAACCTCCTCTTTTCATATCTCCAACCCAAATTCTTCAAAACCTCCTCAAACTCCTTGAATTTTAGATTTACAAAACTTTAGCCATCACATTTTTGCCCAAAAATTTGAAGTTCCGGCCACTACCACCCCACAATACCTACACTAACTGATAGAGCTCATCAAGACCTACCTATTGATGTCAATCCCATCCCGAAAATTCGGCAACTAAAAATCCGGCCAAATTCAGGTGACCACCCCGAACGCCCTCATTTGGTATACCCCTATTCTCGTTTCCCTTGTCTATTTTTTCTAATTGTATTGTATTTAGTTTATGTCTAGCATAATTTATGATTTTATTTATTTATTTATTTTTATTATTATTATTTATATTATTTATATTTTTATTATTAGTTGTGTTTAATCTATGTTAGCTTAGTCATTCATAGTTATTAATCACTGATAATTAGTTTATTCATTAGTTTTGAAATAGCTATTCGCTTAGTCATGATAGTTTATGATAAAAGTTTCAAGTGCTTAGTGAATTTATTTTTATTGGGTTTGAGTATTTGAATTTTGTGTTGATAAAAGCTGAAATTAAAGAAGGAATAGTACAAGTTTGGTTGTTTTTACTGTGTAAAGACTTTGGAGTACAAAACTCAAAAGTCATTGTGTGGTGACAAATACAATACTTTTTGACAGCTTTTAAACAATGTTTAGTACACAAAGACAGTCTTTTGGACAGACTTTTGGTGAACCAAAATCTGTCCAAAAAATCTGATTTATTTGCCTATTTAAAGGGCTGCTCTTCTCCTATAAAAAGGACACACTCTATCTTACACGGACACATCTTTAGAGTTGTTTGAACACACATATCTTTGAACAAAAAATCAGCAGCTGAATATTTTAGTAAGTTAAAATTTGTGAGCTTTGTGAGTGACTCTTAGAGTGCAAAATCATTAAGAAAATAGGGCAATTGTTTGGCTAAGTTCTAAGATTGTTAGTTACAAGTTTCAAGTGTATTCACGGGATTTTCTGGGCTGTTTCTCACACTGATTGGTTGTTGTTACTGTTGCTGGAATTTCTGTTTATTCATCACTGATCTTTACTTTTCTGTTATCCAAGTATTCCCTTATATGGTACTATAATTTTTTGGGGTCAACAATGAATGGAAACAAAGCTATTTGAGTTCTTTTCAATTTATTATAAGCTTAACAACATTCTGTTTCTTGTATAGTTTTGTATGTAAGCATGCGTAATAAATTCACTATAACCTTGTATTAATGAGAAAATGCTTCGTTAATCCAAGGAGAGTTTTCATGTTCTTTAAGTGATGTGTTTGTGTTATGTAATATTTTTTGAAATAAGGCCAAATATCTGAAGATGGCAATAGTAATACATTTTGAAGTGTTAAACTTAGTAGTATCAAGTTCCTTCTATAGGCTATTATATTCTCTAAGTGCCATGCGTTCAAAGTGTGTAGTAAGATGAAAGGTTTTAACTTACTTCCCCTTTTGGATCTGTTATCTTCTTTAAGATGTCGAAAAAAAAGAATAAAATAATCAGGAACAAGGTTGGTTATTTTTGTAAAAAAAAAAAAGACCTAATTTTATTTGTCAATAAGTATAAGCTAGCCAAAGTAAGTTTTTTAGTAATATTTTGCAGCAGGTTAGTTTCGGTGCAAATCATTGACCAAAAATTTTAAAATAATCTTTTCCTAGCTTAGAAGCTTAATGGATTTCTTAAAGAATTCAATACTTAGGAAATATATTTTCTTCCCTACAAATATCTTTCTCTGCTCTAAGGAACGAGTTCATTACAAGAGGATTGGGTCTAAATTGGATTGTTTCCAAGTTAATTTTTTTTTGTACATTTAAATTTTTTAATGAATTGATCTTGGGCTGAATTTTGTTTTAATTGGACTTTCTATTGCTTGTGAGGCTCATTCACATAATAATTTCAGCTAAGCCCAAGAAGAATATAACACCTAGCAGGCCCAATGCCTTTAAAGTTCATTTGCCCATTTCTTCCCAAAAGTTGCTGGCCCACTTGTATTTAACTAAATGGCTGCCCACTCTTTAAAATAACAAGTTGGCCCAATTTTTATTTTTATTTTCTTAGTCAATTAATCTCAATAAATTAGATTTTCTTTTATTAAAATAACTTTATAACTTAATCGCCTTAGTAATTGATTTAAACGCTAGGCAATTAGTAGGCATGCTTTAACTTCATGGAATCGCTTGTGTAGCGTGATGTTTAACATTCAATAATTTAATTCAATAATGTCATATCATACTCGTTAGTTTTAGTTAATTTTTAATTTAATAAATACATTGCTAAACTCGCGGATTAGTTTGCGTAGCGCGATAGTTAACTTTTAATAAATTTCAAAATTATTTTATTCGAATGTAGTAATTTTTTTCAAAAGTAATAACGTACTAATAATCCTCGTCATGACTGCGGATTCGCTTGCGTAGCGCGGTTATGACAAAAATCAATAAAATTAATATTGGTCACACATTCGTTTGCGTGGTGCAGTTAGGACAATTTTATTTAAATCTTTTCTTTAATAATTTTAATAATTAAAAGTGGATAGGTAAAACATAAAAATCCAAATAAAACACAGTTTATCCAAAAGCCAAGTTTAAGTCAATAAAGTGACCGTGTTAGAACCACGGGACTCAAGGAATGCCTTACACCTTCTCCCCGGTCAATATAATTCCTTACTCGGACTTTATTTTCGCAGACCAATCAATAATAGAGTCAAACCTTCCTTTGATTAGGGATTCAAATAAAAGATGACTTGGAACACCGAAAAATTAATTCCAAGTGGCGACTCTGTAAATAAAATAATCCCTATTCAAATTTGTCACTTCAATTGAAAAAACTATTTAACCCACAATCCATAAAATAACACGCATTATCATTTTATGGGGTAGAAAAGGGGTGTAACACATATTGCAAACAAATGGCTAATATCTTATTCTTGAATTAATTCTTCACAATATAAAATTTAATATTACTATCATATGTTTGTTGTGATTTTAAAGACTTATATCTTGTAAAAGTACTGCAGTATGAATAAAAAATAAGTAACAAGGAAAAACCTCAGATTTAAATGTGACTTTAAGCCACTAATTTTATTTAGGGTCATTAACAATAGGTACAACATTGATTTGCACTCCACGAACAAGATAGTTTTTAAGATGGTTGACATAGTCTTGGTTCTCCCTTTCCCTCGATTTCAGTTATAGATAACACTTTGCGCACATTAGGTGGTTGGATAGTATGAACACCTAATTTTGGACTATGCGTTAATATTTTTCCACTCACACTCTCACTTTTCCCATGCACTTCCTTCACATAATCCCTCCACCAACACACACGGACACTCACAAAAAAAAGGAGATTCATCTCTACCCGAGACTCATATAACAAAAAGTCAAAAAAGGAGGAGGAAAATCAAAAAGGAGAAGAGGAAAGTCAAAAAAGAGGGGAGAGAAAACAGAGAGAATCGGGAAAAAGATAAAAATAAGACGGGAGAGAGAGAGAGCACGAGGGGCCCTCATCTGTTCCTAAAACAAAATTTTCACCAACTATCTCTACTGTAGATCCTCCTTTAAGCCACCTATAAGAAACACCAAAAGCCAGCAACCAAACTCCAAAGAAAATCAGTCCAAACGAGAGCTCAAATGTAACAAAAATCCAGCAAAAAAGTACCAGAAATCAGCCTCCAAAACACCCCCAACACAGCCCCAAATGCAGCTGAAAAAGCCACCCACCTCCAGCTCGTTTTCAGCCATGAAAAGATGAAATTTCGGCTCTAAAAATGCAGCCAAAAATGCTGCTAAAAAATAGCCACAAAACAGTTTCAAAAACAGTCCATAACCACCCAAAAGCACTCAAAAATTGAAGCTGAAATTACTCTTAAAATACAACAAAATCAGCACCTAAAACAGGACAAAAATCAGTCCCGAAATCCAGCTGAAAGCAGACCATTAACCGCCTTGAAAAGCCACGTAAGACTCACCCACAATCCAACTCGAAACAGCCATTAAAGCACCCCCGAACAACCACACTTTGAATGTAAACAGGGGGCATCGAAGTGGAGTTCGTGGTTGCCGTTGAGGTCTCGAGTTGCCGGTTTCGTCCATGTCCGCCGGCGAAAGCGCCGGTCAACAGTCGTCGAGTTGTTTAACCTCTTGTAATTCCAATTTCGTTGATTTATACCAAAGGTTTGTTCTTTCTATTCTTTTACTACTTTATTCTAATAATTATCATGTCGCCTTACTTTGTTGTTTGAGTTAGTGTTCAATCCATCTCCAATTTTGTTCTTTTGTTCTTTTTTTTTTACTGTTATTGCTTCTTCTTTTTTCATGCCTATGTTTTGTTTAGTGACTACACGAGACTATACTACTGTTTCCTTTGATTTTCTTTATTGAAATGTTGATTGATTTATTAGCTTTGATTTCTTATGCAAGGATGTTTTTGTTCTAATGCAAATATCTGGGAAGCAAGAAAGTTGCTAAGAATACGTTTAAGGTTTGGGCTTTTATATTGGTTATGAGTTTAACCTTGAAGGGAAAGAAATTTTGGGCCTATAAGCTGAAATTATGCCAAGCCCATTTCCATTTGACATACTGTTGATCCAATCTTGTTCTTTTGTTCCGTTTTTTACTGTTATTTCTTTTTTTTTTTTCATGCCTATGTTTTGTTTAGTGACTACACAAGACTATGCTACTGTTTCCTTTGATTTTCTTTATTGAAATGTTGATTGATTTATTAGCTTTGATTTCTTATGCAAGGACGTTTTTGTTCTAATGCAAATATCTGGGAAGTAAGAAAGTTGCTAGGAATACGTTTAAGGTTTGGACTTTTATATTGATTATGAGTTTAACCTTGAAGGGAAAGAAACTTTGGGTCTATAAACTGAAGTTATGCCAAGTCCATTCCATATGACATACCGTTGATCTATTTTTAGGGTTAGCCCATTTGTATGACAATCTATAAGCTAGCCTACATTTGTTTTTGTAATTAATCTACTTGATGCTCTACATTAATATCCATAATCTACTCGATGCTCTCAAATTAGTTTAGGAAAAATCACTCATGAATATTCGTAGGATGATTTAGGCGCGTTTAATTTATTATCGTGATTGTGTACACATTTGCGTGACATGATTTTGGCATAATAAATAAAACGGATTCACACATGTGATTCGTTTCAAAGATAATTTCATATTTTAAAAGTCGATGGATAAAACATGAAAATCAATAAATCACAGTTTATCCAAAATTAATTCAAGCCAAGTTGTAATCAATAAAGCGACCGTGCTAGAACCATGGGACTCGGGGAATGCCTTACACCTTCTCCCAGGTCAACAAAATTTCTTACCCGAACTTTATTTTTGCAGACCAATAATAATAGAGTCAAATTTTTCTGTGACTAATGATTCAAATAAAAGGTGGCTTGGAACACCCAAAAACTCAATTCCAAGTGACGACTCTGTAAATAAAATAATCCCTACTCAAGTTTGTCACTTTAATTGAAAAAACTCTTTAACCCACAATAATACATAACATATTTTTTGGGGGTAGAAAAGGGGTGTGATAGCTCTGGCAACTCTGTTGGAGAGGATCTCAAGATCCAATTATACATTTACTCCTAAAAGTATCATGCTTCTCTTCCCATAATTAACAAATGGATGATTAATTATACTAAACAGAGCATAAGTACACATAGCAATAAATACGCAACATGATTCTTTAGGCAACAATTTTATCGAAATGAACTCAACCCTATATCTAAGAAAAATCACAGACAAATATGTAAATAACGAAGACTTAAGGTAAACGATCGGACCTTTAGTAACAAAACTCTTCCCTTTATTTGCAAGCACCTCCAGTGAAATTACAATAGGTGAAATCAAAGCCGAATAGACTCCAACAGAGAAAACCTGCCAGAACCCGAATAGAAACACAACGACGCCGGAACCTCGAATGCTTTACGGATGAGCTGGTACTTTTGCGGCAGATTTTATGGCTGTTTTTTCACTGAATTTTGATTGCTTTTTTGCCATATTTTTGAATTATTTTTTAGCGGTTTCGGCAGCGGGTTTCAGCTGGTTTTTTGCTGGGTTTTGGGGGGTGATTTCAGTAGTTTAGGGGGCTGTTTTGGGGGTGTTTTGGGTGAGTTTTGGTGTATTTTTGCTGTTGGGTTTGCTGCTGATTTTCAGCTGGAGTTTGAGTGGCTAAAGGTGATCTCACATGGCTAAAAATGGATGAAATAAAATGGATAGTTTGTGGTTAGGTGGTAAGAAAAAGATGAAATAGAAGAGAGGAGGTGTGACTGCATTTATTTTTCCAAATCTGTGCCTTTTTTTGTCCGTCTCCTTTCAATGTATCTCTCTATCTATATTCCCCCGTCTCTCTCTGTTGTGCAAGAATCTCCCCTCTTTTTTTTACTTTCCTCCTCCCTTTTTGATTTTACTCTTCCCTTTTTGACTTTCCTCTCCCCCTTTTGTAATATGGCCAAATTTTCATGACATTTGCCATGACATAATATCCATTATAACAAATTTGTGGTTTATGATATTTGCCATGACATAATATCCATTATAACAAATTTGTGGATCATGACATTTGCCATGACATAATATCCATTATTATGCCAAGGATTTCTTGCTATAAATAGAGGAGTTTCTCCTCATTTACAAACACACCAATTCAAGAGCTTTTCACTCTTGTATTTCTTTCTCCTCATTTATTTTATTATAGAGTATTTTGTAAGAGAGTGAGTGTTGGAAAACACTTGTGTGAACCCTTTCTTTGGAGTGATCTTGTGAGGTTATTCTCTTGGGGTATTTGGGATTAATTAGAGTATTTACTCTAATTTTGTACTCTTGTTGGTATAGTGAAATTACTTCTCTCCGCTTGTAGACGTAGGTCACCTTGACCGAACCACGTTAAATTTGTGTCTTCTTTATCTTTATTAATTACCGTTATTATCAACTTCCATTGTCTTTGTTATTGTCATTATACCATTGTTTGGCTAAATTCCGCACTACCCGAATTTCCGATCCTAACAAATTGGTATCAGAGCCAGATCTAACCGGGTTAGTTTAAATAGCCAAAATGACTCTAACAAAGTCTTATGTTGAGAAATTTGACCGAAGTGCAAACTTCGGAATGTGGCAATTAAAGATGGAAGCTATCCTAATTCAAGATGGCTTAGATTTGGCACTGCAAGGAAAGGAGAAGATGTCAGATAAAATGACGGACGAGGAGTTTGCCGTCATAGACAAAAAGAAAAAAGCAGGTATTATTTTAAATCTTTCAAATGAGGTTTTACGTGAAGTTGCAGATACAGAAATGTCATATGCAAATATTGTCATAAGAAAGGTCACATTATTTCTGAATGCTTTAAATTGAAAAACAAAGAAAAGCATACAGAAAAGAAAAATGAGCACAAAAATACTGACACTGCCGAAGCAAGTATAGCTGCTGATGAGACTGAAGGAACTATTTTTTTAGCAACTAATAATAGTTTTAAATCTAACAATGAGTGAATTTTAGATTCGGGTTGTTCTTATCATATGTGTTCCAGTCGAGATTTATTTACCACATATGAATCTATTGGAGGTGGAGTTGTCTTGATGGGCAACAATGTTGCCTGCAAAGTTATTGGAAAAGGTATAGTCCGAATCAAAATGCACGATGGTGTGGTGAGAACTCTCACCGATGTTAGCCATGTTCCTGACTTGGAAGAAAAATCTCATCTCTTTGGGTACTCTAGAATCTCTTGGGTGCAAGTACACAGGTGAAGGTGGAGTTCTGAAAATTTCTCATGGTGCTCTTGTGATTATGAAAGCACGCAGATCTGGTACGTTTTATACTTTTTGGGATCTACTGTTACAGGTGCTGCTGCAGTTTCAATATTAGATAAATCAGATTCTGACATCACCAAATTATGGCATATACGATTGCTGCATATGAGTGAAAAAGGTCTCTTATGTGGCCAAAGTACCGAAAATATGGAGTTCTGTGAACATTGTGTGTTCGAAAAACAGAAAAGAGTCAGATTCAAATCTCCATCGATTCATAGAACAAAAGGTACTTTAGATTACATTCATTTAGATCTTTGGGGTCCTTCACGTACCCCATCAAAAGGTGGTGCCAGGTATATGTTAACTTTCATTGATGATTATTTAAGAAAAGTTTGGGTTTATTTCCTGAAAAATAAAAGTGATGTTTTCTTAAATTTCAAACAATGGAAAATTTTGATTGAGAAGCAAACAGGAAAACAGGTTAAGCGTCTTAGAACAAATAATGGCTTGGAATTTTGTAATGATGAATTCAATGAATTTTGCAAGAATGAAGGAATTGCTCGACACCGTACTGTGAGAATGACACCTCAGCAAAATGGTCTGGCAGAAAGGATGAATAGAACTCTTTTGGAAAGGGCTCGTTGCATGATTTCAAATACTGGGTTGACAAACGGCTTTTGGGCAGAAGCTATCTCTACATCTTGTTATATTGTCAACCGAGCTCCTTCTGCACCTTTGAACTTTAAGACTCCAGAGGAAGTGTGGTCAGGTACTCCTGCTAATTATTCTGATTTAAAGATATTTGGTTGCCCTGCATACATGCATGTAAATGATAAAAAATTAGAGCCAAGGGCAAAAAAGTGTATTTTTCTTGGGTATGCATCTGGGGTGAAAGGATACCTACTATGGTATCCTGATCCCATGGCACCAAAATTTATAATTAGCAGAGATGTAACCTTTGATGAATCCTCTATGTTACATTCTAGAAAAGAGTCTTCTAGTTCTTGTGATACAGATAAAGGAAAGTGTACACAGAACCCGGTGGAGATTGAGGTTGGCATTCCTTCTGAGCCAAGCTCATCAACTTTGGAGCAAAATACAGTTGAAACTCCTGAAGTTGAGACAGAAGCTGAAATTCCTGAAGTTGAGACTCCTGAAGTTGAACCAGAAGAAAAGGAGTATTCTATAGCCAAACATAGACCAAGAAGAGAAGGTAAACAACCATTAAGGTTTGAAGATTATGTTGCATTTGCTTTTTCAGTTGCACAGAATATTGAAGAAATTGGAGAACCATCAAAATATTCAGAAGCAGTTTCTGGTGCTGACTCAGCCAAGTGGTTGATTGCAATGAATGAAGAAATTGAGTCTCTCCACAAGAATGGTACTTGGTCTCTTGTGAAACTGCCATCAGGAAAAAGAATTGTTGGTTGCAAATGGGTCTTCAAGAAAAAGGATGGCATTCCAGGGGTTGAATATGCGAGGTATAAGGCACGATTAGTTGCAAAGGGCTATAGTCAGGTACAAGGAGTTAATTTTAATGATATTTTCTCACCTGTTGTTAAACATAGCTCTATTCGTGTCTTGCTTGCCTTCATTGCCATGTATGATTTGGAATTAGAACAACTTGATGTTAAGACAACTTTCTTACATGGCGAACTTGAGGAACAAATATATATGCATCAACCCGAAGGATTTGAAATTGAAGGAAAAGAAGATCATGTTTGCTTGTTGAAGAAATCCTTGTACGGATTAAAGTAGTCTCCAAGACAATGGTATAAAAGGTTTGATTCCTTTATGTTGGGTCATGGTTATTCGATGAGCATGTATGATAGTTGTGTTTACTTTCGGAAGTTAAATGATGGTTCATTTGTGTACCTATTATTATATGTTGATTACATGCTCATTGCTGCTAAGAATTTAACAGAAATTCACAATTTGAAAAGTCAGCTGAAAAGTGAATTTGAGATGAAAGATTTGGGAGCAACTAAGAAAATCCTTGGTATGGAGATCAAAAGAGATCGAAAAGCCAACAGGCTATTTCTGACCCAGAAGAAGTACTTGGAGAAAGTCTTGGAGAGGTTTGGCATGAAAGATGCTAAACCAGTTAGTACCCCTCTTGCTGCTCATTTTAAGTTATCAGCTGCTCAGTTCCCGCAGTCAGAGGAAGAAGAGAGGTACATGGCACATGTTCCTTATTCCAGTGCAGTCGGCAGTATTATGTATGCAATAGTTTGTACACGTCTAGACATTTCACAAGCAGTGAGCGTGATAAGCCGGTATATGACTTACCCTGGTAAAGCACATTGGCATGCTGTGAAATGGATTCTCAGATACTTGCGAGGTACTTCAAACACATGTTTGGAGTATGGGAGAAATACTAACACTTTGGTTGGTTTTGTAGACTCAGATTATACAGGTGATCTTGACAAAAGAAGATCACTAACAGGCTATGTATTTTGCATCGGTGGTTGCGCTATTAGTTGGAAAGCTACATTACAACATGTAGTAGCTTTATATACTACCGATGCAGAATATATGGCAGTGACCGAGGTGATCAAAGAAGCTTTTTGGTTGAAGGATCTATTTGCGGAACTCAGTTTACACCAAGGTGGTATTACCATTTTCTGTGATAGTCAAAGTGCCATTCACTTGACTAAAGATCAAATATATCATGAGAGGACGAAGCACATTGATATAAAGTATCATTTCATCCGAGAAACCATTGCCGAAAGAAAAGTCTCTGTTCAGAAGATCAACACTAGAGACAATCTTGCTGACATGTTCACAAAACCTCTTCCAGTATCTAAGTTCAAGCTTTGCCTGAACTTGATTGACATTTATGAAGAATGATTTTGTCCATTGGGGTTTTTGCAAAGAAGGTGGAGCAAATTTACTATATATGCTGAAATTAGGCCAAGGTGGAGATTTGTAATATGGCCAAATTTTCATGATATTTGCCATGACATAATATCCATTATAACAAATTTGTGGTTCATGACATTTGTCATGACATAATATCCATTATAATAAAGTTGTGGATCATGACATTTGCCATGACATAATATCCATTATTAGGCCAAGGATTTCTTGCTATAAATAGATGAGTTTCTCCTCATTTGCAAACACACCAATTCAAGAGCTTTTCACTCTTGTCTTTCTTTCTCCTCACTTATTTCATTATAGAGTATTTTGTAAGAGAGCGAGTGTTGGGAAACACTTGTGTGAACCCTTTCTTTGGAGTGATCTTGTGAGGTTATTCTCTTGGGGTATTTGGGATTAATTAGAGTATTTACTCTAATTTTGTACTCTCTTTTGTACTCTTGTTGGTATAGTGAAATTACTTCTCTCCGCTTGTGGACGTAGGTCACCTTGACCGAACCATATTAAATTTGTGTCTTCTTTATCTTCTTTAATTGCCGTTATTATTAACTTTCATTGTCTTTGTTATTGTCATTATACCGTTGTTTGGCTAAATTTTGCACTACCCGGGTTCCCGATCCTAACAAATTGGTATCAGAGCCAGATCTAATCGGGTTAGTTTAAATAGCCAAAATGACTCTAACAAAGTCTTATGTTGAGAAATTTGACCGAAGTGCAAACTTCTGAATGTGGCAATTAAAGATGGAAGCTATCCTAATTCAGGATGGCTTAGATTTGGCACTGCAAGGAAAGGAGAAGATGCCGGATAAAATGATCAACTTTCATTGTCTTTGTTATTGTCAATATACCGTTGTTTGGCTAAATTTCGCACTACCCGGATTCCCGATCCTAACACCTTTTTGATTTTCCTCTTCTCCTTTTTACTTTTTATTGTATGTGTTTGGGTAGAGATGAATCTCCCTTTTTTTTTTTTTTTGTGAGTGTCCGTGTGTGTTGGTGGAGGAATTATATGAAGGAAGTGCATGGTGAAAGTGAGAATCTGAGTGAAAAAATATTCACGTATAGTAAAAAAAATTAGGTGCTCACACATACATCAACCTCACAACTATGACGCAACTGATAGTCACAACAGCTGGACCACGACTGGTTAATAGCATGCACATGCCAGTGTGGAGATACTGCAATGTGACTGTCAAACCGAAGTCGGTGGGTGATTGAAATGGTCTCATGCGAAGTATCAGCATATAAAAAATGTCTCATCTACAAGTAAGACCCTGGGGTAATCAAAATATCAATTTGCTTGTTGCTCGAGTCTAAATAGCAAGCAATACGCATAGGATGCTTAAGACAAGACATGTGAATACAACGTCTTGCTTTTGAAGGAAATTGTTGAGGCAAAGTTTACACTCCTCTCTACTCAACCATCTCAAAAATATCATTATTAGTGATAAAGAAGTGAATGAGAAAGAACAAGCGATACTCTGCGGTTTGTATGGTGAAGTTAAAAAAAATACTACTCCAGTATGCAAAATATAGAGGCTATGGAGGTGGGGGGAGGGGGGGAGGGGGTACAGGTTAAGGTGAAATTCTATTGGATAGTACGTAATGCTTTTCATTTTTTCCTAGGGACTCCTTTTGCACTACACGCATAAAAAAATTTGAATTATTAATTCAACATTATTTGGTTGTGTACGTCGTTTTTCACCATTTTATTGTGGGAAATTTACACAAAAATACTCTTAGATGAAGCACTTTTCACCCGCCTAACCCAAAAATACAGTTTTCATCCGATAGCCCACAAACATTTCTGAAAACAAGTCAAACATCGCCCATCGTTTACTTATTGTAATTTCTTTTTTTCTTTTACCATTAGTTTCACACCTAAATTAGATTCCGCATTTTTATCTTTTCCTTTTCTTTCTTATTTTTTTTCTCTTACTTCCCTCTTTACATGTTTCAGAAAAATTAAAACTTGGTAAATGAATTGTAGAGTCCCTCCAATGCGTACAAGATCTTTTTCATATAGCACATACACAAAAAAGAAGAAGAGAAGAAAGTGTCAAACTTTCATAGAGGCCTCTTATACGGTGACAATGTATATACATCCTTATAAACTGAAAATATATATAATTATACATAAATAAACATATTTATACACAATTATACATAATTATACAATATTGTATAAGTGGATATAAATATCACTCATACAATATTTCCACTAGAAAATACATTATGTCCAACACGATACTTACTGTAAATAATGTATCAACTTGTATAAACATGATTAATAGTGTATAAGAGGTATTTGTACATCCATATACACAATTATACACTAATAGACAGTGTTGATACAAACTGCTACATAGTATGATTTTTTATCCAAAATTCGAGTTGTAGCAGAAGGTATTGGATGATTCAACTCGTCAATAGGTTAACAACTTTGCGCCAACGATTCCGAATTCAACACCAGAATTTAGTGTGGTGGGAATGAAGGAATCAAGATGTGTGTCTTTAATAATGGGCAAAAGGATGAAAAGTTTCTTTCAAGTTATGTACAATATGGGCTAGACCGGGTAAAAACTTTAAATCTGGGCTATTTTCGATTGGGCTGTTAGGCCAAAAGCCAAGTTTAAGTCAATAAAGTGACCGTGTTAGAACCACGGGACTCAAGGAATGCCTTACACCTTCTCCCCGGTCAATATAATTCCTTACTCGGACTTTATTTTCGCAGACCAATCAATAATAGAGTCAAACCTTCCTTTGATTAGGGATTCAAATAAAAGATGACTTGGAACACCGAAAAATTAATTCCAAGTGGCGACTCTGTAAATAAAATAATCCCTATTCAAATTTGTCACTTCAATTGAAAAAACTATTTAACCCACAATCCATAAAATAACACGCATTATCATTTTATGGGGTAGAAAAGGGGTGTAACACATATTGCAAACAAATGGCTAATATCTTATTCTTGAATTAATTCTTCACAATATAAAATTTAATATTACTATCATATATTTGTTGTGATTTTAAAGACTTATATCTTGTAAAAGTACTGCAGTATGAATAAAAAATAAGTAACAAGGAAAAACCTCAGATTTAAATGTGACTTTAAGCCACTAATTTTATTTAGGGTCATTAACAATAGGTACAACATTGATTTGCACTCCACGAACAAGACAGTTTTTAAGATGGTTGACATAGTCTTGGTTCTCCCTTTCCCTCGATTTCAGTTATAGATAACACTTTGCGCACATTAGGTGGTTGCATAGTATGAACACCTAATTTTTGACTATGCGTTAATATTTTTCCACTCACACTCTCACTTTTTCCATGCACTTCCTTCACATAATCCCTCCACCAACACACACGGACACTCACAAAAAAAAAAGAGATTCATCTCTACCCGAGACTCATATAACAAAAAGTCAAAAAAGGAGGAGGAAAATCAAAAAGGAGAAGAGGAAAGTCAAAAAAGAGGGGAGAGAAAACAGAGAGAATCGGGAAAAAGATAAAAATAAGACGGGAGAGAGAGAGAGCACGAGGGGCCCTCATCTGTTCCTAAAATAAAATTTTCACCAACTATCTCTACTGTAGATCCTCCTTTAAGCCACCTATAAGAAACACCAAAAACCAGCAACCAAACTCCAAAGAAAATCAGTCCAAACGAGAGCTCAAATGTAACAAAAATCCAGCAAAAAAGTACCAGAAATCAGCCTCCAAAATACCCCCAACACAGCCCCAAATGCAGCTGAAAAAGCCACCCACCTCCAGCTCGTTTTCAGCCATGAAAAGATGAAATTTCGGCTCTAAAAATGCAGCCAAAAATGCTGCTAAAAAATAGCCACAAAACAGTTTCAAAAACAGTCCATAACCACCCAAAAGCACTCAAAAATTGAAGCTGAAATTACTCTTAAAATACAACAAAATCAGCACCTAAAACAGGACAAAAATCAGTCCCGAAATCCAGCTGAAAGCAGACCATTAACCGCCTTGAAAAGCCACCTAAGACTCACCCACAATCCAACTCGAAACAGCCATTAAAGCACCCCCGAACAACCACACTTTGAATGTAAACAGGGGGCATCGAAGTGGAGTTCGTGGTTGCCGTTGAGGTCTCGAGTTGCCGGTTTCGTCCGTGTCCGCCGGCGAAAGCGCCGGTCAACAGTCGTCGAGTTGTTTAACCTCTTGTAATTCCAATTTCGTTGATTTATACAAAAGGTTTGTTCTTTCTATTCTTTTACTACTTTATTCTAATAATTATCATGTCGCCTTACTTTGTTGTTTGAGTTAGTGTTCAATCCATCTCCAATTTTGTTCTTTTGTTCTTTTTTTTTTTTTACTGTTATTGCTTCTTCTTTTTTCATGCCTATGTTTTGTTTAGTGACTACACGAGACTATACTACTGTTTCCTTTGATTTTCTTTATTGAAATGTTGATTGATTTATTAGCTTTGATTTCTTATGCAAGGATGTTTTTGTTCTAATGCAAATATCTGGGAAGCAAGAAAGTTGCTAAGAATACGTTTAAGGTTTGGACTTTTATATTGGTTATGAGTTTAACCTTGAAGGGAAAGAAATTTTGGGCCTATAAGTTGAAATTATGCCAAGCCCATTTCCATTTGACATACTGTTGATCCAATCTTGTTCTTTTGTTCCGTTTTTTACTGTTATTTTTTTTTTCATGCCTATATTTTGTTTAGTGACTACACAAGACTATGCTACTGTTTCCTTTGATTTTCTTTATTGAAATGTTGATTGATTTATTAGCTTTGATTTCTTATGCAAGGACGTTTTTGTTCTAATGCAAATATCTGGGAAGCAAGAAAGTTGCTAGGAATACGTTTAAGGTTTGGACTTTTATATTGATTATGAGTTTAACCTTGAAGGGAAAGAAACTTTGGGTCTATAAACTGAAGTTATGCCAAGTCCATTCCATATGACATACCGTTGATCTATTTTTAGGGTTAGCCCATTTGTATGACAATCTATAAGCTAGCCTACATTTGTTTTTGTAATTAATCTACTTGATGCTCTACATTAATATCCATAATCTACTCGATGCTCTCAAATTAGTTTAGGAAAAATCACTCATGAATATTCGTAGGATGATTTAGGCGCGTTTAATTTATTATCGTGATTGTGTACACATTTGCGTGACATGATTTTGGCATAATAAATAAAACGGATTCACACATGTGATTCGTTTCAAAGATAATTTCATATTTTAAAAGTCGATGGATAAAACATGAAAATCAATAAATCACAGTTTATCCAAAATTAATTCAAGCCAAGTTGTAATCAATAAAGCGACCGTGCTAGAACCATGGGACTCGGGGAATGCCTTACACCTTCTCCCAGGTCAACAAAATTTCTTACCCGAACTTTATTTTTGCAGACCAATAATAATAGAGTCAAATTTTTCTGTGACTAATGATTCAAATAAAAGGTGGCTTGGAACACCCAAAAACTCAATTCCAAGTGACGACTCTGTAAATAAAATAATCCCTACTCAAGTTTGTCACTTTAATTGAAAAAACTCTTTAACCCACAATAATACATAACATATTTTTTGGGGGTAGAAAAGGGGTGTGACAGCTCTGGCAACTCTGTTGGAGAGGATCTCAAGATCCAATTATACATTTACTCCTAAAAGTATCATGCTTCTCTTCCCATAATTAACAAATGGATGATTAATTATACTAAACAGAGCATAAGTACACATAGCAACAAATACGCAACATGATTCTTTAGGCAACAATTTTATCGAAATGAACTCAACCCTATATCTAAGAAAAATCACAGACAAATATGTAAATAACGAAGACTTAAGGTAAACGATCGAACCTTTAGTAACAAAACTCTTCCCTTTATTTGCAAGCACCTCCAGTGAAATTACAATAGGTGAAATCAAAGCCGAATAGACTCCAACAGAGAAAACCTGCCAGAACCCGAATAGAAACACAGCGGCGCCGGAACCTCGAATGCTTTACGGATGAGCTGGTACTTTTGCGGCAGATTTTATGGCTGTTTTTCCACTGAATTTTGATTGCTTTTTTGCCATATTTTTGAATTATTTTTTAGCGGTTTCGGCAGCGGGTTTCAGCTGGTTTTTTGCTGGGTTTTGGGGGTGATTTCAGTAGTTTAGGGGGCTGTTTTGGGGGTGTTTTGGGTGAGTTTTGGTGTATTTTTGCTGTTGGGTTTGCTGCTGATTTTCAGCTGGAGTTTGAGTGGCTAAAGGTGATCTCACATGGCTAAAAATGGATGAAATAAAATGGATAGTTTGTGGTTAGGTGGTAAGAAAAAGATGAAATAGAAGAGAGGAGGTGTGACTGCATTTATTTTTCCAAATCTGTGCCTTTTTTTGTCCGTCTCCTTTCAATGTATCTCTCTATCTATATTCCCCCGTCTCTCTCTGTTGTGCAAGAATCTCCCCTCTTTTTTTACTTTCCTCCTCCCTTTTTGATTTTACTCTTCCCTTTTTGACTTTCCTCCCCCCCTTTTGTAATATGGCCAAATTTTCATGACATTTGCCATGACATAATATCCATTATAACAAATTTGTGGTTTATGATATTTGCCATGACATAATATCCATTATAACAAATTTGTGGATCATGACATTTGCCATGACATAATATCCATTATTATGCCAAGGATTTCTTGCTATAAATAGAGGAGTTTCTCCTCATTTGCAAACACACCAATTCAAGAACTTTTCACTCTTGTATTTCTTTCTCCTCATTTATTTTATTATAGAGTATTTTGTAAGAGAGTGAGTGTTGGGAAACACTTGTGTGAACCCTTTCTTTGGAGTGATCTTGTGAGGTTATTCTCTTGGGGTATTTGGGATTAATTAGAGTATTTACTCTAATTTTGTACTCTTGTTGGTATAGTGAAATTACTTCTCTCCGCTTGTAGACGTAGGTCACCTTGACCGAACCCCGTTAAATTTGTGTCTTCTTTATCTTTATTAATTGCCGTTATTATCAACTTCCATTGTCTTTGTTATTGTCATTATACCGTTGTTTGGCTAAATTCCGCACTACCCGAATTTCCGATCCTAACAAATTGGTATCAGAGCCAGATCTAACCGGGTTAGTTTAAATAGCCAAAATGACTCTAACAAAGTCTTATGTTGAGAAATTTGACCGAAGTGCAAACTTCGGAATGTGGCAATTAAAGATGGAAGCTATCCTAATTCAAGATGGCTTAGATTTGGCACTGCAAGGAAAGGAGAAGATGTCGGATAAAATGACGGACGAGGAGTTTGCCGTCATAGACAAAAAGGAAAAAGCAGGTATTATTTTAAATCTTTCAAATGAGGTTTTACGTGAAGTTGCAGATACAGAAATGTCATATGCAAATATTGTCATAAGAAAGGTCACATTATTTCTGAATGCTTTAAATTGAAAAACAAAGAAAAGCATACAGAAAAGAAAAATGAGCACAAAAATACTGACACTGCCGAAGCAAGTATAGCTGCTGATGAGACTGAAGGAACTATTTTTTTAGCAACTAATAATAGTTTTAAATCTAACAATGAGTGAATTTTAGATTCGGGTTGTTCTTATCATATGTGTTTCAGTCGAGATTTATTTACCACATATGAATCTATTGGAGGTGGAGTTGTCTTGATGGGCAACAATGTTGCCTGCAAAGTTATTGGAAAAGGTATAGTCCGAATCAAAATGCACGATGGTGTGGTGAGAACTCTCACCGATGTTAGCCATGTTCCTGACTTGGAAGAAAAATCTCATCTCTTTGGGTACTCTAGAATCTCTTGGGTGCAAGTACACAGGTGAAGGTGGAGTTCTGAAAATTTCTCATGGTGCTCTTGTGATTATGAAAGCACGCAGATCTGGTACGTTTTATACTTTTTGGGATCTACTGTTACAGGTGCTGCTGCAGTTTCAATATTAGATAAATCAGATTCTGACATCACCAAATTATGGCATATACGATTGCTGCATATGAGTGAAAAAGGTCTCTTATGTGGCCAAAGTACCGAAAATATGGAGTTCTGTGAACATTGTGTGTTCGAAAAACAGAAAAGAGTCAGCTTCAAATCTCCATCGATTCATAGAACAAAAGGTACTTTAGATTACATTCATTTAGATCTTTGGGGTCCTTCACGTACCCCATCAAAAGGTGGTGCCAGGTATATGTTAACTTTCATTGATGATTATTTAAGAAAAGTTTGGGTTTATTTCCTAAAAAATAAAAGTGATATTTTCTTAAATTTCAAACAATGGAAAATTTTGATTGAGAAGCAAACAGGAAAACAGGTTAAGCGTCTTAGAACAAATAATGGCTTGGAATTTTGTAATGATGAATTCAATAAATTTTGCAAGAATGAAGGAATTGCTCGACACCGTACTGTGAGAATGACACCTCAGCAAAATGGTCTGGCAGAAAGGATGAATAGAACTCTTTTGGAAAGGGCTCGTTGCATGATTTCAAATACTGGGTTGACAAACGGCTTTTGGGCAGAAGCTATCTCTACATCTTGTTATATTGTCAACCGAGCTCCTTCTGCACCTTTGAACTTTAAGACTCCAGAGGAAGTGTGGTCAGGTACTCCTGCTAATTATTCTGATTTAAAGATATTTGGTTGCCCTGCATACATGCATGTAAATGATGAAAAATTAGAGCCAAGGGCTAAAAAAGTATATTTTTCTTGGGTATGCATCTGGGGTGAAAGGATACCTACTATGGTATCCTGATCCCATGGCACCAAAATTTATAATTAGCAGAGATGTAACCTTTGATGAATCCTCTATGTTACATTCTAGAAAAGAGTCTTCTAGTTCTTGTGATACAGATAAAGGAAAGTGTACACAGAACCCGGTGGAGATTGAGGTTGGCATTCCTTCTGAGCCAAGCTCATCAACTTTGGAGCAAAATACAGTTGAAACTCCTGAAGTTAAGACAGAAGCTGAAATTCCTGAAGTTGAGACTCCTGAAGTTGAACCAGAAGAAGAGGAGTATTCTATAGCCAAACATAGACCAAGAAGAGAAGGTAAACAACCATTAAGGTTTGAAGATTATGTTGCATTTGCTTTTTCAGTTGCACAGAATACTGAAGAAATTGGAGAACCATCAAAATATTCAGAAGCAGTTTCTGGTGCTGACTCAGCCAAGTGGTTGATTGCAATGAATGAAAAAATTGAGTCTCTCCACAAGAATGGTACTTGGTCTCTTGTGAAACTGCCATCAGGAAAAAGAATTGTTGGTTGCAAATGGGTCTTCAAGAAAAAGGATGGCATTCCAGGGGTTGAATATGCGAGGTATAAGGCACGATTAGTTGCAAAGGGCTATAGTCAGGTACAAGGAGTTAATTTTAATGATATTTTCTCACCTGTTGTTAAACATAGCTCTATTCGTGTCTTGCTTGCCTTCATTGCCATGTATGATTTGGAATTAGAACAACTTGATGTTAAGACAACTTTCTTACATGGCGAACTTGAGGAACAAATATATATGCATCAACCCGAAGGATTTGAAATTGAAGGAAAAGAAGATCATGTTTGCTTGTTGAAGAAATCCTTGTACGGATTAAAGTAGTCTCCAAGACAATGGTATAAAAGGTTTGATTCCTTTATGTTGGGTCATGGTTATTCGATGAGCATGTATGATAGTTGTGTTTACTTTCGGAAGTTAAATGATGGTTCATTTGTGTACCTATTATTATATGTTGATTACATGCTCATTGCTGCTAAGAATTTAACAGAAATTCACAATTTGAAAAGTCAGCTGAAAAGTGAATTTGAGATGAAAGATTTGGGAGCAACTAAGAAAATCCTTGGTATGGAGATCAAAAGAGATCGAAAAGCCAACAGGCTATTTCTGACCCAGAAGAAGTACTTGGAGAAAGTCTTGGAGAGGTTTGGCATGAAAGATGCTAAACCAGTTAGTACCCCTCTTGCTGCTCATTTTAAGTTATCAGCTGCTCAGTTTCCGCAGTCAGAGGAAGAAGAGAGGTACATGGCACATGTTCCTTATTCCAGTGCAGTCGGCAGTATTATGTATGCAATAGTTTGTACACGTCTAGACATTTCACAAGCAGTGAGCGTGATAAGCCGGTATATGACTTGCTCTGGTAAAGCATATTGGCATGCTGTGAAATGGATTCTCAGATACTTGCGAGGTACTTCAAACACATGTTTGGAGTATGGGAGAAATACTAACACTTTGGTTGGTTTTGTAGACTCAGATTATACAGGTGATCTTGACAAAAGAAGATCACTAACAGGCTATGTATTTTGCATCGGTGGTTGCGCTATTAGTTGGAAAGCTACATTACAACATGTAGTAGCTTTATATACTACCGATGCAGAATATATGGCAGTGACCGAGGTGATCAAAGAAGCTTTTTGGTTGAAGGATCTATTTGCGGAACTCAGTTTACACCAAGGTGGTATTACCATTTTCTGTGATAGTCAAAGTGCCATTCACTTGACTAAAGATCAAATATATCATGAGAGGACGAAGCACATTGATATAAAGTATCATTTCATCCGAGAAACCATTGCCGAAAGAAAAGTCTCTGTTCAGAATATCAACACTAGAGACAATCTTGCTGACATGTTCACAAAACCTCTTCCAGTATCTAAGTTCAAGCTTTGCCTGAACTTGATTGACATTTATGAAGAATGATTTTGTCCATTGGGGTTTTTGCGAAGAAGGTGGAGCAAATTTACTATATATGCTGAAATTAGGCCAAGGTAGAGATTTGTAATATGGCCAAATTTTCATGATATTTGCCATGACATAATATCCATTATAACAAATTTGTGGTTCATGACATTTGTCATGACATAATATCCATTATAACAAAGTTGTGGATCATGACATTTGCCATGACATAATATCCATTATTAGGCCAAGGATTTCTTGCTATAAATAGATGAGTTTCTCCTCATTTGCAAACACACCAATTCAAGAGCTTTTCACTCTTGTCTTTCTTTCTCCTCACTTATTTCATTATAGAGTATTTTGTAAGAGAGCGAGTGTTGGGAAAACACTTGTGTGAACCCTTTCTTTGGAGTGATCTTGTGAGGTTATTCTCTTGGGGTATTTGGGATTAATTAGAGTATTTACTCTAATTTTGTACTCTCTTTTGTACTCTTGTTGGTATAGTGAAATTACTTCTCTCCGCTTGTGGACGTAGGTCACCTTGACCGAACCACATTAAATTTGTGTCTTCTTTATCTTCTTTAATTGCCGTTATTATTAACTTTCATTGTCTTTGTTATTGTCATTATACCGTTGTTTGGCTAAATTTCGCACTACCCGGGTTCCCGATCCTAACAAATTGGTATCAGAGCCAGATCTAATCGGGTTAGTTTAAATAGCCAAAATGACTCTAACAAAGTCTTATGTTGAGAAATTTGACCGAAGTGCAAACTTCTGAATGTGGCAATTAAAGATGGAAGCTATCCTAATTCAGGATGGCTTAGATTTGGCACTGCAAGGAAAGGAGAAGATGCCGGATAAAATGATCAACTTTTATTGTCTTTGTTATTGTCAATATACCGTTGTTTGGCTAAATTTCGCACTACCCGGATTCCCGATCCTAACACCTTTTTGATTTTCCTCTTCTCCTTTTTACTTTTTATTGTATGTGTTTGGGTAGAGATGAATCTCCCTTTTTTTTTTTTTTTTTTTTTGTGAGTGTCCGTGTGTGTTGGTGGAGGAATTATATGAAGGAAGTGCATGGTGAAAGTGAGAATCTGAGTGAAAAAATATTCACGTATAGTAAAAAAAAAAATTAGGTGCTCACACATACATCAACCTCACAACTATGACGCAACTGATAGTCACAACAGCTGGACCACGACTGGTTAATAGCATGCACATGCCAGTGGGTGATTGAAATGGTCTCATGCGAAATATCAGCATATAAAAAATGTCTCATCTACAAGTAAGACCCTGGGGTAATCAAAAGATCAATTTGCTTGTTGCTCGAGTCTAAATAGCAAGCAATGCGCATAGGATGCTTAAGACAAGACATGTGAATACAACGTCTTGCTTTTGAAGGAAATTGTTGAGGTAAAGTTTACCCTCCTCTCTACTCAACCATCTCAAAAATACCATTATTAGTGATAAAGAAGTGAATGAGAAAGAACAAGCGATACTCTGCGGTTTGTATGGTGAAGTTAAAAAAATACTACTCCAGTATGCAAAATATAGAGGCTATGGAGGTGGGGGGAGGGGGGGAGGGGGTACAGGTTAAGGTGAAATTCTATTGGATAGTACGTAATGCTTTTCATTTTTTCCTAGGGACTCCTTTTGCACTACACGCATAAAAAAATTTGAATTATTAATTCAACATTATTTGGTTGTGTACGTCGTTTTTCACCATTTTATTGTGGGAAATTTACACAAAAATACTGTTAGAGGAAGCACTTTTCACCCGCCTAACCCAAAAATACAGTTTTCATCCGATAGCCCATAAACATTTCTGAAAACAAGTCAAACATCACCCATCGTTTACTTATTGTAACTTCTTTTTTTCTTTTACCATTAGTTTCACACCTAAATTAGATTCCGCATTTTTATCTTTTCCTTTTCTCCCTTTTCTTTCTTATTTTTTTTCTCTTACTTCCCTCTTTACATATTTCAGAAAAATTAAAACTTGGTAAATGAATTGTAGAGTCCCTCCAATGCGTACAAGATCTTTTTCATATAGCACATACACAAAAAAGAAGAAGAGAAGAAAGTGTCAAACTTTTATAGAGGCCTCTTATACAGTGACACTGTATATACATCCTTATAAACTGAAAATATATATAATTATACATAAATAAACATATTTATACATAATTATACAATATTGTATAAGTGGATATAAATATCACTCATACAATATTTTCACTAGAAAATACATTATGTCCAACACGATACTTACTGTAAATAATGTATCAACTTGTATAAACATGATTAATAGTGTATAAGAGGTATTTGTACATCCATATACACAATTATACACTAATAGACAGTGTTGATACAAACTGCTAAATAGTATGATTTTTTATCCAAAATTCGAGTTGTAGCAGAAGGTATTGGATGATTCAATTCGTCAATAGGTTAACAACTTTGTGCCAACGATTCCGAATTCAACACCTAGACAAGATACACCCCGTTTTAGCTCTGAGACTTCAAGGTATAACAATGATGACCCGAATTTGAAACATCAAAATTTTCCAAAATTAGTTATTATTTTTTGGTGCAAATCAAGTTTGAAAGCTATTTATTTTCAGATCTGTGTGGATTTTCATTTTTTCTTTCAAAATCTTCAATTTTCTTCTTCTTGCCACCATCAGACTTGACGGGCTTGGAAGGCGGAAGAGGAGCCTGAGCCTTCTTCGAGCCATTGATGGCAGAACTGCGTAGGGGGAGTGAGAATAGCGGGGGCTAGGTTAAGAGAGGATGAGGGGATCTGTGTGGGTTAGAGAGAAAGAAGCGAGAGGCGGTGGGGAGAGAATTTAGTGTGGTGGGAATGAAGGAATGAAGATGTGTGTCTTTAATAATGGGCTAAAGGATGAAAAGTTTCTTTCAAGTTATGTACAATATGGGCTAGACCGGGTAAGAACTTTAAATCTGGGCTATTTTCGATTGGGCTGTTAGGCCAAGTGACAAGGACCGTAATTCTTCCTTTTGCTTATTATATTTCTTTTCTTAATAACATATATTAATTTGCATGATTTTCAAATAATTTATGTATTATTTTTATGCAAAATAAAAAATGAATTACTAATTTGGATACTAATGATATATAGAGGTTAAAATACCAAAATTATTTAGTACTCCATACTTAAATTTCTCTTTTTCTAAGTCTAATTATCCCCATACCTATACATATTTTGAAATCTTAATTAAATGTTAGATCATTCACTAATCCATGATTAATTTGTTTTAACTTTAATTTGATTAGTTTGTTTTTTAAATTCACTCACAACAAAAATGTATATATTCGATTGAAATATTTGCACGTCTTAAATAGCATGTCATATTAATACACTTTTGAATTCAAAAACTTTAAGACCTATTTAACCTATATGGAGCATTACTTACAAATATCTTTGCGTGATCTGACAGTATAAAATATTATGTACACTTGCATGTACAAAATTTAAATCCTTCAATTATGAAGTTGCATTTAGTTAGCACGTGTGACTGAGTTGGAATGCTATTTATAGTTTGGAGCTATATTACACAATTACCTAAGTTGTTATCATCCCTCTCACTTGGTTAAATTCATGTTTTGTTTAACTATTATATGTTGTTGTAGGTATGCTGTTAATATTGTGTTGAACACAAAATAAATGCAACAAGTAATATCGAAATGATTACAGTTCTAATATATCCAATATTCAGTCCGATGATTTTCTTATTTTCAGTTATTTCATTTAAATGTGAATATAAGCAACATCATCTATGGTTGCAACTATTTTACGCTTAAATTGCACGGACACCCTATTTGGTCGCCCCCATTTAACCTATATCCAATAACAACAACGACCCAGTATAATCTCATTAGTGGGGTCTGGGGAGGATAGTGTGTACATAGACCTTACCGCTACCTGGGGGTAGAGAGGCTGTTTCCGATAGACCCTCGGCTCTCTCCCTCCAAGAACTCCCTACCTTGATCTTGGGGTGACTCGAACTCACAACCTCTTGGTTTAACATATATCAACTTTTTATTTTTTTTTAACTTGTACTCACTTTTAAAACAATTCTAGGCCTTAGGTGACAATGATTTTATATGGGGTTTGTGAACATATTTTAAGATCGTTTATGATATTTTTACAGTGGTGAGTTGTTATGGCATTTTATTTTTTGCTATTGCTTAGGATTTCTTTTTCTTCTTTTTCTTAATTGCAAAATAGGTTCATTAGATTTATTGTTGTTTTGACAAATTGATGATTGGGGTTTGTTTTGATGATATTTGGAGGTTATGTTTCAAATTTGAGCTCATGTGGAGTAGATTTAAGTATTAAATCGTATATTGGATTGTTATAATTCGAAGAACAAATTTCTGTTTCTCGGCAATTTGCACGTCATGCCTATTTGGCATTAAGTGCATAAAAATATTTGTTGCACTTCAGACCTTTTGGCCTTAAGTGCATCTGAGGTGTAATTTTTCACTTTAAACTTATTGGCCTTAAGTGTAGGAAAACGTTTGTTATACGCAGTGCCGGCTCAAGGCCCCAAAATTATTTTTTTAATATTATTTATAAATTATAAATTTATTAATAAAGAGATTAGATTTATATTTTATTTTTTGGAATATGCTAGAGGTTATTCAGATATATAATTGAAATTTATAAGAAACCTGCGATATTTTTTAAAATGAATAACTTGGTGTCGTCTTTGCAATTAAAAAAATAAAGTATCTGTTGGAGACGATTATTTCTTATAGAAAGTAGATAAACATATTTTTTGCTTCAAAATAGACTTGAATTATTCCAAATGAATGAATTTTTTTGATATCTACTTATGGTACTAAATTGAGATTATAACATTATAAGATTTATAAAGACATTATCTTAACAGTCAATATATGTTTCTTTTTTTTTTGGAACCTTACCCGCAATCGCTATAGCTTCTGCCCTTTGGGTGAGCACTCTGTGTGTACTGGATAAATCTCCCACTGTGTAATAGCCTGCAAACCACACAGGGAATGTAAACCGTACTAGGCAAGCCCTGCGCGATAGGCTCAGACCCAGAAGGCATTGAGGGTGGATCGATACCAGGTCATCACTATGGATAACCCCCTCCAAACCAACTGGGCCGTCCCGAAGGACAATATATATTTCTTATAAAATATAATATAATCCTTAGTGAGATTAAGTTACCGAGTATCTCCAGTGGTGGGACCTAGCAGATAACCGAGTGAATAATCAAGATACATACGAAAAGATTCGAACGCAATCGAAAACAAACAAGAAACAAAAAAAGTATTATTAGATAATTTAAGGCCTCTTATTAAGATTTGGCTTTAGGCCACAACTTTCATTGATCTACCTCTGATTGCACTTCGGACATTTTGGCCTTAAGTGCATATGAAGTGTAATTTTTTACTTTAGACTTATTGGCCTTAAGTGCATGAAACCATTGTTACACTTCAGACCTATTTGACCTTAAGTGCATCTGAAGTGCAATTTTTTACTTCAGACTTCTTGGCCTTTTTTTACTTCAGACTTATTGGCATTAAGTGTAGGAAAGCGTTTGTTGCACTTAAGAGCTTTTGGCATTAAGTGCATCTGAAGTGCAATTTTTCGCTTTGGACTTATTGACCTTAGGTGCATAAAATCATTGGCTGCACTTCATACCTATTTTACCTTAAGTGCATCTGAAGTGCAATTTTTTCACTTCGGACTTAAGTGCATGAAACCATTGGTTGCACTTCAGACCTATTTGGCCTTACGTGCATCTGAAGTGTAATTTTTTCACTTCTGACTAATGTTTTTTAACTTCAGACTTATCGTAAAGTGGGTAGGCTTGCAAATATTTTTACAAAGTGGGTATAAATTTAATTATGACCCCAAAATCGGGTATAAATACAAAAAAACCCATATTTTACTAGTTAATGTTTAAGAATGTAGCATCCTTTTCACCTTCACATACATATCAAGAAGCTATTTTTGATTCAAAGTAACCAAAGAAATTAAATCATGTCCTATAAACCCAACAAGATACGAACATGTAAAAATTATAGCATTCAACTGAATCTCGTCTTCAAGTATCACATGTATAATCGCACACGGATATATTGGTATCGCAAAATTAGCACAAAATGAAACAGTGAACTTGTAACGACCCGACCGATCGTTTTGAGCATTTATTACTTCGCTCGGTTGTTTGAGGGCATGAGTAGCTCCGTATGATGCAATATGACTTATGTGAATCGTCGGTGTGATTTTCAGGTTATTCGGAATTAATTTAAAATAATAATTCTCAACTAGGGAGCTTTAAATTTGAAAGAGTTAGCCAAGTTTGACTTTTAACATTTGACCTCAGATTGAAATTTTGATGGTTCCGTTAGCCCCGTTGGGTTATTTTGGACTTAGGAGCGCGTACGGATTGTGATTTGGAGGTCCGTGGTTGAATTTGGCTCGAAATGGCGAAGGTTGAAATTTTGAAAAGTTTGACCGGGAGTGGACTTTTTGATATTGGGGTCGGATTCCGATTCTGAAAGTTGGAGCAGGTCCATAATGTCAAATGTGACTTGAGTGCAAAATTTGAGGTCAATCGGACGTGATTTGATAGGTTTCGACACTGGTTGTGAAAGTTTGAAATTTTAAAGTTCATTGATTTTGAGTTGAGGTATGATTCATCGTTTTGATATTGTTATGTGTGTTTTGAGGCCTCGAGTAGGTCCGTATTATGTTATGGGACTTGTTGGGATGTTCGGATGTGATCCTGAGGGGCTAGGGCGTGTTGCGGATTCATTTCGGGCTATTTTCCTTCATATTTGCATTGCTGGTTCTGCAGAATTCTGGGCTTCTAGTTTCCTTAATTGCGATCGCGTAGGGTTATTGGATGACAGAGTAGGATTGTTCATCGTGTTCGCGAGTCCAGAGTCACATTTGCGGAGGTTGAGGCATTTGTTCAGTGCGTTCGCGAGCCTGGTGATGCGTTCGTGTAGTAGGAAGGAAGGCCTGAGGATGCCATGCGTTTGTTCTTCGCGATCGCGAAATGTGGTATGCGATCGCATAACTCTAGGAGTTTGTTCATCACGTTCGCGTCTGTGGTGCTGCGTTCGCGAAAGAGAAATTTCAGCTGGTGAGCATTTGTTCTATGTGAATGCGTGGAATTGTCCGCGTTCGCGAAGTGTAATAGCTGGGCAGATTATATTAAATCTCATTTTAAGGGTTTCAGCCATTTTATCATTTTGGGAGCTATGGAGCTCGGATTGAGACGATTCTTGAAGCAAGTTTCACCATATAAATTGGGATAAGCGTTCTCTACTAAGTTTTGGTTATATTTCATGAATCTATCTTCGTTTTTGGTAATTGGATAGTGAATTTTAAAGAGGAAATTCGGGGTTTTGGCCTAAAGTTTCATAATATGAAATTTTGAGTTTTGAGCATCGAATTGGAGTCGGATTTGAGTGAAACTAGTGTGGTTGGACTCATAATTGAATGGGTTATCAAATTTTATAAATTTGTAGGGTTCCGAGGTGCGGGCCTGGATTGGGCTTTTGACCCATTTTGGACTTTTGATTCAAGATTTGATCTTTTTCGATCGGGATTGGTTCCTTTAGCATTGTTTGATATAGTTGAGTTGGTTTTGGTTAGTTTCGAGCCGTTCGGAGGTCGGAACGCGTGGGATGGCATCTTTGGAGCACCGCTTGGCATGTTCGGCATTGGTATTGACTTGTTTGAGATAAGTAACTCTTTTAATCTTAGTGCTGAGGGTATGAAACCCTGAAATACGTGTTAGGTGATTGGTATTGAGGTGACACACATGCTAGGTGATGGGCGTATGAGCGTGCACCATGTGAATTGGGACTCTGTTGTTTCTATGGCACTATATAGTGGTCCTACTTTGTTGATATCCGTATTTTCATCATGTGATAATGTAGTTAAGCTGTCAATCATGCTAGATATCATGTTTAGGTATTATGCTGATATTGTTGGACCCATAGTGGTCGTTTCTTACTGTCATCTCACTGATTTCATTGATATTTCGTACTCAGTCATATTCATGCATTCATATCATTTCTCAGTCTTAATTATTTATTGATACATCATATCATTGTTGTCGGGTTAGTTTCATGACATTGTGAGCCCGTGTGTGAGACTGGAGAGATTGATGACTGAGTGAGGCCGGGGGCCTATTTGTGAGGATGTTGTCACTATAGCACGTGAGTTGTCTGTGCGATTCCAGATGTTGATATTATAGCACGTGAGTTGTCAGTGCAGTACGTTAGTTGTCCGTGTAATTCCAAATATTGATATTATGGTACGTGAGTTATCCATGCAAAACATGAGTTATCCGTGCGGATTATAGCGCTTAGGCTGAAAGGAGCTCCTCCGGAGTCAGCACACCCCCAGTGAGTGCAGTCGGCTATATATATGTGGATCGGGTTGCACGCCGCAACGGGCCTAATGGTCATATATGGATCGGGCTGCACGTCGCAACAAGTATTGTACAGTGCTGAGTGAATGAGTGTGCTGAGCATTGAGCGTTGTGAGAGAGAATGTGAGACAGTGAGATTGAGTACTCTAAGAGTGTGAGTACATGAGCGCATCATTGAGATGCATTGCATTTGACATGCGTACTTGAGAATAGAGATGCATTTCCTTCTGCTACCCGATTTTGGGGACATTTATGATTTTACCTGTATCTTGACATGTAGGCATACAGAAGTACTTTCCTCATGCTATCTGAAAATGAAACATCTTACTATTTGTTGAAAGACGTTTTGGAAAAAAATCACAGTTTTCAAACTTACTCGTATTTTGGATTTTTCGGTAAAAGATTTGGATTTTCACTAAGATACATGAAAAGAAATGCTTATTTTTTTCGGGAACTGTGAATGGACTAAGCCTTTTATTTCTGAGATACTTTTTTGTTACGTGTTCTATGATGTTATGAACTGTTGTGGAATATTGGTGTTGAACCCGACCTTTCTATTAGCTCGTCACCACTTTCAACCTAAGGTTAGGTTTGTTACTTATTTTTCATATTTTGGACCTAGAGAGCTCGGTGTGAGGCTATTGTTTTGAGAGTTTTTTGTTGCGACCAAACACACTCACGCAAGTATACGCGGTCGTCAAGTAATAAAGTGACTAAAAGTCGGATGTCGAACCCACGAGGACTTATGATTAGCTATTAACTAAATTAGACTATCCTAATTATCTAAACAAGAATTAAATCTAAAAATATTTTATTCCAACTAATTAAATAAGAAAAATATAAATAATAAACTTTGAACAGAGAAAGAGCAGATTTTTATGATATCAATGTAATGAAAACGATCTAGGGTTATGGGCTATCTAACAATCCTATTGTATTCTTCAATTGAATTGACCGACTAATTTATCTAGCTTATTGGTTGACAGGGTTACTATTGCTCATAAGAATCTGTCAAGTTCTTACTCGCCTATTCAAGCTAACCTAACGCCTATATGTCTATGGAGTTAGAATCAACAAGAACGCATTTATAATTCCTGTAAATCAACCAAGCAAGGCAATTAGGTATATGTCTATCCTAACCACGAATCCGTTCCCCGATGCCCGAGTTCAAGAACTTGCCCTACTCAATCCTATATGCAATATAGAATTCCCACTTTCGAGTTCAATTCTAGATTCGTAGATAATATTCAATTGGTGATCAAGCAATTAAATAATTAAGTGCAAGATTGAATAAATAAACTAATATGATAAATCAAGAAGTCAAAATCAATATCCGAATAACAATAGTCATGAAAGAACCACAACCCTAGAACGTGAAGTTTAGCTCCACATAGACATGGTAGCCAAACAACAAATCATATAAAGAAACATAAAAATTACTAAGTTTGGTAGGAGAAAGATGAAACTTGATGAATTCCGGCCTCCACAGCTTTTTCGTGGCTTTTTCCCTCTTCCCAATATGTTCGATAACCTAAAGGAGGCGTTTTTGGCTTATATATTGTGTACAAAAGTCGTGGGCCAAAGCTCTCCTATTCCTAGTCCAAATCGGCTTCAGGGATTGATGCTAAGGTGGATGTGACGCATCCACCTTGTCCTCTATTTCTCAGCTTGCATGCGATGGTGGATGCGACGCATCCAGCTTCACTTCTACTTCCCAGTTTTGCACGCGATGGCGGACGCTATGGCCCAACTTCACTGCTAAGGTTGCATGCAGGATGATGTTTTCCTAGGTTGGATGTGACGCATCCAACCCTTCTTCCTCTGGCTAAACCACCTTTTCTTCATATTTTGCACTCCGAACACCTTAAATCGTCACACATAACTTAATTAGTCATCAAACCAATAATTACACCATGTTGGGTGTTTTAAAGATTGAATAACATCAAAAAGTGGTTAAAACATGGGCAAAGTAACATCAACACATATCGAAATATGCCAAACATCACTGTTGATGTTATTGTGTTCGATGGGAGCTGGATTGAAGATATACCTGCGTCTTAGCTGTCGCTGCCTCTTGTTTGTGGTAGCTTTAGATATGTAAAACTCTATTTATGTACTATTCAAACAGACTATGTATTTATTTCATTTTCGCTTTGTAAACTCTATTATTATAAGCTCATGATTTGTACTACTAGTTCTTGGGGAATGTACTAGATTCAGATATTTCTTTACTTGATTGCTTTATTAATTGTTTTTGGACTTGGTTAGTAGTTAATTGGCTTACCTAGCGGGTTGGGTTAGGTTCCATCACGACTAGTCAGATTTTGGGTCGTGATAAGGTGGTATTAGAGCTCTAGGTTCATAGGTTCTACAAGTCATGAGCAAGTATCTAGTAGACTTTTGCAGATCGGTATGATGACGTCCATACCTATCTTCGAGAGGCTACTGGACATTTAGGATATACTTCCCATCTTTCTTTCCTTATCGTGCGGTATTGATTCAGCTTGAAGCGTAACTCTTTGCATTCCATCCACGCATTCGTATGTGCATGTGAGCGCTCGGTATCAGCTGTGCATTCGCCAGCTTGTGGTTCTATGGTTGAGGTGCGAGATGCGATTTTGGCATACTGATGATGGGCCAGTCTGGAGGACTTGAGGCTGGGTTTTGACGGTAGCTTGAGCACAGAGATTTTGATTTTGTGAGCATGTGCTTCTGGGACTTATATGTCCGGTAATGTCCCTACGAGTGGAATTTGTGGCTCGATGAGCGGTAGGATGGCTATGTGGTGAGTATGATGTGACTGCGAGATGTGTTCAAATTGTTCGAATGTGACGAAAAGAGTTTACTTGAGATGTAGCAAGGACAATGAGGTGTTTGATTTCTGTATGGATTTGGCATATGGTCTCGAGTTATAGGTGTGTTGAGGGATCTCTCATGTTGTTTAGTTGTGAAGTGAAGTAGATTCTCATGTCTTGTTGGTGAGTTCAGAATCAAGAAAATTAAGTGATTGCGTAGTAGTCGTGACTGTGGAAGGGTATAGAGAGATGTCAGTCTGAGGCAGAGCAGGGGGGTTATCTCCTACGAGGTGTCCTGAGGTTGTGTGGTCCTTATGATGTTTTGTAGAGAGTTATTTTTACCAGGTAATGATATATGTTGCAATTTGAGTTTGGATCGCTTGTGGAAGTTGGCCTGACTATTACAAGGGTGAATGCAAGATTTGCAGACAATTTGAGGTATTATATGGTTTGTGTTACATGAGCTTACGAAAGATTTAGTTGAATTTCGGTGCGGGATTTTGGCAGCAATAGAGTATGGATATCGTGATGTTATCGACTGTTTGGTTCTATGGCTTTGAGCCAAGTGGGGGAGTCTGTTATCGATAAGTGGGTTGCACGGTTATGTGTTGTATTGGTTTCGGTTCGGGGTATACTGGTGAATCAGTTATGACTTGCAGAGGTTGAGTTCGAGAATGACTCGAGTAAGGAAATTTCTGGATGAGGGTTATGGCACTTTAGGAGTATATGAAAATCACGGGAATCATAAAATAATTGAGTGGTTATTCGCGAAGGATGTAGTGCACACAGAGTATGAATTTGATCGGTTGTATTAAGGCAGTGTTACTTCTTTGGGTGTTGTTGTGCTAATGAGGCACAGGTCGTTCGGTCCGTTTGGTCGGTTTAATTGAGATTTGACTAGAGTGGATGACTCTCGATAATTGTTCTAATGGATTCAAGATTTATATGTAGCGATTTGGGATTTTCAAGATTTGTATATGGCTAGAAACTGAGAGGTACATTGGATGGTGTCGAGACTTGCGGTAATTCTATATGACTATGGATTCTACATTTTAGTATAAAAAAAGGGAAAAGGAATAATTTTAAATTCATATAAGGGCTTTCGGGGTGGATGTCTCGGTTGCGGTACTTTTGGGGTACTTAAAAAGGGAATTCGGCGGCTTATGGGCCTTAGGGCGTTATGGTTTTATACTAGGGTCTCTTGTGTGGTCAATTTTGGTTAAGGATCGTGGTGTTCTAGCAAGGAGAAGTATCAATTTGAAGGCAATTTGGAAGGGACTTTGAGAAATTGGGCAGCGTGGTGGTAGGTTGGATCAACATAGTAACGGGTATAATTGGTTCTTTGGGTACTTATGATGTGGCTAGCCTCCACAGGTGTTTCGTGCCAGTGCTATTGGATTTTGGTGACCTGCGTGGCTGGGTTGAGTTATAGAGATTTGGTTCTGATAGCCTGGTTGTGTGCAAATGGGTTTTGAAGAGTTCTCAATGGTTTTTACCATGGTTCGAGGGGTATATTTCCTACATGCGTGAGGAATATGTTGCGTATTGGAATTTTCTTCGGGATGAGATCAAATGGAAGGTTTCTGACTGGTCGGGTATGTATTCTGCTTGTGACTCAGAGTTGATTATGAGATTCGTGTACTCTTTGCAGGACGACATGATAGACTCGGTGTATTGTGTGGGATTGAGATTTGCTTGTGCAAGGTCACAGTTCAGTTTTGAAGGGAAGGACATAAATTTGTAGGCAGCATGGACGGTTTCAGATGACTAGGCAGATGATATTACTAATCGGTATGGCCTGATGAGAGTATACATTTCAGAAGGGGCAATGTGTTTTGATTTATGGATACTTCACTAGTACTGCGGCACTCTCCTGGTTGATCGACTGCTGATATTCAAATTTTGCTATGTGGCACGGAAAATTTTTAGAAGTATTCCTCGTGGGATGACCGTGTATGAGAGATGTGTTAGACATTCTGGCAGTTGAGTTGGGATCGGATATGGTGATCCGTGTATTTTATGGATTTGGAGGCTGGGAGTTCTCAAGAGCAGATTATTTCATGGTTGTGGACTGTGAGGTTGTGGTTGAAGCTAGCCAGTTGATGGTATATGTTATGATTCAGTCATTGTGGGCTTTCGGAGGGTTACTTATCTATTGGTGGGTGACCAGAGTTGATTTGAGGTCCATTGGTAGGTCGGATTGGTTGGCTCCATACTGCTACTATTGAGGGATGTGCCATTCGGTTGTTATTGGGCTTATTCATGTTCTTAAATGATCTGTGAGTTACTCTTCTATGCTACGAGGAGTTGTGATTCGTTGGTTATAAGCACACCTGGTGCGGCTCTATTTGGACCTTATAGCGGAATTTGTGTGAGATGGGTATTTAGATGATGCATGATTGATTGCGCATTGGTTATGTTCTTTCAGGTTTGTGTGGCATTGTGTCATTTGCTTCTACATGGTTATGGTAATGCACTCTGAGTACTTGATATCGGATTGCATGTGGTTATTGATTTTGAGCATGGTGGCTGAGGTATTTCATATGGCCCAGTATTTGGATGGGGTCGTGCATGTCGGCAGAGTTATGTTAAGATATGATCCTTTATGTTAGATTCGTGTATTATGGTTCTACGGTGTGATGGGTTCTTAGCATTGTGTTGGGGTGGCACCCGTCGAGCTTGCGGGACGGTTCTCTTGTTTGAGTCATGTTCGTGATTGAGTACATTTGGAATATTGCTTATTGGTGCACGAATTGCACGGGTTTTGGATTTAGATAGTATTGGTGTGGCATGTTAGTAGAGTAGATGGTATTTGATAAGATGAAGTCGTCGGATCTAGGATGGGTGCAATCAGATTTGATTGTTGTATATTTGGAAGGATAATATCAAAAGTCGGCTTAGAAATTTGCTATAGTTCTTGTCGAAGGAGATGGAGTACCATGACTTATTGATCTGATGAATGGTTATGAGTTCTGCATGTTTCTTTCATCATTGGTAGTGTATGAAGGTTTTAGAATGGAGTCTTGTTTGATATGAGGTTTATTACCGGCCTTGGGTTGTTTTGAGTAGCTATTGTGATTAGAAATATTTGCTTCGAGCATTTGAGCTATGTGGTATTTGAGTTTTGAGTATTTGAGTTATGGTTACGGCTTTTGGTATAGCTTGTTCAGACTTATACAATGTGTAGGTTGCGAAATTCTGATCTTATAAGAAATTTCGGATGTTAGAAATTGGATTCGAAAGCTTGTGGGCTAGGTTGAATTGAGAAATTTTAGTTATATTGTGTTATCGGACCTGTATGGGATAGGGTGATGTGGGATCACCCCCGGGTATATGCATGGTAAGGTTATACGGTGGTTTGATGGCTTTGAGAACAACTCCGGACTCGTTTGAGGACGAACGTATGTTTAAGTGCGGGAGGATGTAACGATCCAACCAGTCGTTTTGAGCATTTACACTTCGCTCGGTTGTTTGAGGGCACGAGTAGCTCCGTATGATGTAATATGATTTATGTGAATCGTCGGTTTTGGTTTTCAGGTTATTCGGAATTGATTTGAAAGAATGATTCTCAACTAGGGAGCTTTAAATTTAAAAGAGTTAACCAAGTTTGACTTTTAGCATTTGACCTCGGATTGGAATTTTGATGGTTCCTTAGCCCTATTGGGTGATTTTGGACTTAGGAGCGCGCCCATATTGTGATTTGGAGGTCCGTGGTTGAATTTGGCTCGAAATGGAGAAAGTTGAAATTTTGGAAACTTTGACCGGGAGTGGACTTTTTGATATCGGGGTCGGATTTCGACTCCGGAAGTTGGAGTAGGTCCGTAATGTCAAATGTGACTTGTGTGAAAAATTTGAGGTCAATCAGACGTGATTTGATAGGTTTCGGCATTGGTTGTGGAAGATTGAAATTTCAAAGTTCATTGATTTCGAGTTGAGGTGTGATTCATCGTTTTGATGTTGTTATGTGTGTTTTAAGGCCTCGAGTAGGTCCGTATTATGTTATGAGACTTGTTGGGATGTTCGGACGTGACCACCAAGGGCTCGGGCGTATTGCGTATTGCTTTCGGGCTATTTTCCTTCATATTTGCATTGCTGGTTCTGCAGAATTCTGGGCTTCTGGTTTCCTTAATTGCAATCGTGAAGTATAGAACGCGACCGCGTAGGGTTTTTAGATGACTGAGTAGGATTGTTCATCACGTTCGCGAGTCCAGAGTCGCATTTGCGGAGGTTGAGGCATTTGTTCAGTGCGTTCGCGAGCCTGGTGATGCGTTCGTGTAGTAGGAAGGAAGACCTGAGGATGCCAGGCGTTTGTTCTTCGCGATCGCGAAATGTGGTATGCGATCACGTAGCTCTAGGAGTTTGTTCATCGCGTTCGTGTTTGTGGTGCTGCATTTTCGAAAGAGAAATTTCAGCTGGTGAGCATTTGTTCTATGCGAACGCATGGAATTGTTCGCGTTCCCGAAGTGTAATAGCTAGCAGATTATATTAAATCTCATTTCGGGGGTTTCGACCATTTTATCATTTTGGGAGCTATGGAGTTCGGATTGAGGCGATTCTTGAAGCAATTTTCACCATATGAATTGGGGTAAGTGTTCTCTACTCGGTTTTGGTTATATTTCATGAATCTATCTTCATTTTTGGTAATTGGATTGCGAATGTTAAAGAGGATATTGGGAATTTTGGCCTAAAGTTTCATAATATGAATTTTTTAGTTTTGAACATCGAATTGGAGTCGGATTTGAGTGAAACTAGTGTGGTTGGACTCATAATTGAATGGGTTGTCGGATTTTGTAAATTTTATCGGGTTTCGAGGTGCGGGCCTGGATTGGGCTTTTGGCCGATTTTGGACTTTTGATTCAAGATTTGATCTTTTTCGATTGGGATTGGTTCCTTTAGCATTGTTTGATGTAGTTGAGTTGGTTTTGGTTAGTTTCGAGCCGTTCGGAGGTCGGAACGCATGGGATGGCATCTTTGGAGCACCGCCTGGCTTGTTCGGCATTGGTATTGGATTGTTTGAGGTAAGTAACTCTTCTAATCTTAGTGCTGAGGGTATGAAACCCTGAAATACGTGTTAGGTGATTGGTATTGAGGTAACGCACATTCTAGGTGATGGGCGTATGGGCGTGCACCATGTGAATTGGGACTCTGTTGTTTCTATGGCACTATATAGTGGTCCTACTTTGTTGATATCCGTATTTTCATCATGTGATAATGTAGTTAAGCTGTCAATCATGCTAGATATCATGTTTAGGTATTATGCTGATATTGTTGGACCCATAGTGGTCGTTTCTTACTGTCATCTCACTGATTTCATTGATATTTCGTACTCAGTCATATTCATGCATTCATATCATTTCTCAGTCTTAATTATTTATTGATACATCATATCATTGTTGTCGGGTTAGTTTCATGACATTGTGAGCCCGTGAGTGAGACTGGAGAGATTGATGACTGAGTGAGGCCGGGGGCCTATTTGTGAGGATGTTGTCACTATAGCACGTGAGTTGTCTGTGCGATTCCAGATGTTGATATTATAGCATGTGAGTTGTCTGATGTCGGGGGCCTGTTTGTGAGGATATTGATACTATAGCACGTGAGTTCTCTGTGCAGCACGTGAGTTCTCCGTTCAGATCCAGATATTGATATTATGGCACGTGAGTTGTCCCAGCAACACTTGAGTTGTTCGTGCAGATTATAGTGCTTGGGCTGTAGGAGCCCCTTTGGAGTCTGCACACTCCTAGTGAGCGCAGTCGCCTATATATATGTGGATCGGGTTGCACGCCTCAACGGGCCTTATGGTCATATGTGGATCGGGTTGCACGCCGCAGCCGTTGCTATACAACGCTGAGTGATTGAGTGTGTTGAGCATTGCGCATAGTGATAGAGAATGCAAAATAGTGAGATTGAGTACTCTGGGAGTGTGAATACATGAGCTCATCATTGAGATGCATTGCATTTGACATGCGTACTTGAGAATAGAGATGCATTTTCTTCTGCTACCCGGTTTTGGGGACATTTATAATTTTACCTGTATCTTGACATGTAGGCATAGAGAAGTACTTTCCTCATGCTATCTAAAAATAAAACATCTTACTATTTGTTGAAAGGCATTTTGGAAAAAAATCACAGTTTTCAAACTTACTCGTATTTTGGCTTTTTCGGTAAAAGATTTGGATTTTCATTGAAATACTTGAAAAGAAATGCCTATTATTTTCTGGAACTATGAACGGACTGAGCCTTTTATTTCTGAGATACTCTTTTGTTACGTGTTTTATATTGTTATGGAATATTGGTGTTGAACCCGACCTTTCTGTTAGCTCATCACTACTTTCAACCTAAGGTTAGGTTTGTTACTTATTAAGTATATGGGGTCGGTTGTAATCATACTACACTTATGCACCTTGCGTGCAGATGTTGGCTGCTAATATTGTTGTGTTCGATGGGAGCTAGATTGAAGATGTACCTGCGTCCCGACTGTAGCTTCCTCTTATTCGTGGTAGCTTTAGATCTGTAAAACTCTATTTATGTACTATTCAAACAGACTATGTATTTATTTTATTTCCGCTTTGTAAACTCTATTCTTAGAAGCTCATGATTTGTACTACCAGTTCATGGGGAATGTACTAGATTCAAATAATTCTTTACTTAATTGCTTTATTAATTGTTATTAGAATTGGTTAGCGGTTAATTGGCTTACCTAGCGGGTTGAGTTAGGTGCCATCACGACTAGTCGAATTTTGGGTCATGACATAACTGCCATGTGGCTCACATATGATGTGCTTCATTCATTACCAGTTAAAGTAGATAATTTGGACTGGTTGGTTGAAACATGATAAGGTTATTTTATTTTATTTTTTAATTGTTGAAGAATGATAATGTTCCATATAAATTTTTGTTATCCATGTAATGGCACTAAAACATTAATCGGATTAAATTGAATCTCAATTATTTCTTAAATTTACCATTCTCAGAGAATCTTATCCCAATCTTCAGCTAACATTAAAAGTAAAAGAAAATTAATTAAACAAGGGACACTTACATGACATTTATGACTTGTGTGCAAAATTTAAAGGCAATTCGGATTGATTTGATACGTTTCGGCACAAAATATAGAAGTTGGATGTTTTGAAAACGCATAATTTGATTTGATGCGCGATTCATAATTTTGGCATTGTTTGACGGGGTTTCAAGCCTCGACTAAGTTTGTATTATATTTTGGGATATGTTGGTATATTTGGTTGAGGTTCCGAGGGCCTCGGGTGGATTTCGGAAGGTTAACGGAGCAATTTAGACTTGAAGAAAACTGCTGGAAAATGGGCAACAACTGGTGGAATCGCTTCTGAGATGCCTTGGTCGTAGAAGCGTGAAGCTCTTCGCAGAAGCGGCTGGGAGTGTACTGGGCAGAAGTCGCAGGTGCGAAGCAATTCCCGCACCTACGTGATCGCAGAAGCGGAAGGCATAACAGATGTGCATTGGACATCGCAGAAGCGATATGCACAGATGCAGCATTCTGTCCACAGGTGCGAGCTTGGGCTGGGCAGTGAGGATCACAGATGCGTGCTTTGTCTCGCAAAAGCATGACCGCAGATGCGGCATATGTGTTCGCAGAAGCGTAAATGGGCAAAAACATAAGGGGTCGAAAATCAATCATTTCTTCATTTCAATTGGAATTTTTGGAGCTCGGTTCTTGGGCGATTTTGAGGATTTCTTCACGACTTCGACTGGGATAAGTGTTCTACATCTGAGAGTGGTTATATTTTATGAATCTATGGTTATATTCATCGTTTAATTTGATTTTTAGTGGAGGAAATTGGGATTTTTGTTAAACTTTTCAAAAACGAAAATTCAAGATTTGGAAAATAATTTGTTATTGGAATTCGATAAAATTGATATGGTTGGACTCATATCGAAATGGGTATTCATATTTCGTAAAAAAATTGTCGGGTTCCGAGGGGCGGGCCCCGCGTTGACTTTGGTTGACTTTTTAAAGCAAAATTCTAAGTTGATGTTTTATTATCCAGAATTATTTTTGATGAATTTTAATGAAGTTATACAATTAATTTGGATAGATTTGAGCTGTTCAGAGGTTAGTTCAAGCAAGAAGGTTATTTTGGAATATCGTCATAACTTCAAAAAAGTAAGTATCTTGTCTAACCTTGTGTGAGGGAATTTTTCCTTATGCATTGAGTCTTATGTGGAATATGTGTAATTGAAAATCATGTACGCAAGGTGACGAGTACGTACTTGTTTTATATGTATAAATTATATTGGTTAAAATTCGTAGACACCCTTTATGTATTAAATTGGAAAAAATGTTGGAACTTAGTAAATCCTTGACTTGTCATGCCTCATTCCTTGTTTGTCGAGTTTGTATGTTATATGATAATTTGGTGTGATTGCCACTTAAATTTTTATGTGAATTCTGTGTGTTTGTTGATTTGATATTTCTTGGAAATAATCACATTATGGATTTTCCATTTGCAATTAATTAAATAAGCTTAAAAAGAGGCGTTAATATATTTGTCAAAAATTTGGATTAAAGAAGGTGTTGTCCTATGCTGAGTTACTTTTCCATCTCTGTTGTTGTTTTGAGGTTTTATATACGTTGTGTGGAGCCTTGGGCTATTAGCTTTGAAATTAATTGATTTTTGTTGTATCTTTGGAGTTGGTTGTGGCCGGTGGGCAAATTCTTATATGAATTGTTGTATTGTGTTGTCAGTTAAGAAATCTCACTGATGTTATTTATGCTTCCCACCTTGCTTGTTTATGATATACATGTGCTTGGTAAGGAAGAGTGTAAAGCACGAAGAGTGATGTCGTGCTATTTCATATATATTATTATGTGAGCGAGAGTGTAAAGCACGAAGGGTGATGCCGTGCCATTTGAGAGTGTAAAGCACGAAGGGTGATGTCGTGCCATTTGAGAGTGTAAATCACGAAGGGTGATGCCTTGCCAATTAAGAGTGTAAAGCACGAAGGGTGATGCCGTGCCAATTCAATTATATTATCACGTGAGGATGAGAGTAAAAGCACGAAAGGTGATGTCGTGCCATTATTTTTATATTATCATATGTTCATGGCACGAAGGGTGTTTCCGTGAGTGAGGACATGAGACATACATTATACTATGATATATTTTCGTTGTGTATACATTCATGCCTTTATCTTGAGATGTTATTGTACACCTATATTTTCTATGTGACTTGTAGTCGTTGTTGCTTCTTGTGTGCCTTCCACTTTATTTCTTTTATTGTTATTGGCATTTCTCCCACCTAGTTGGTACTGTTATATGTATACACACACACACACACACACACACACACACACACACACACACACACACACACACACACACACACACACACACACACACACACACACATATATATATATATATATATATATATATATATATATATATATATATATATATATATATATATATATATATAATGAGACAAGTGCACGAAGGTATTGCCGTGCCATTTGATGTGATAAGTTGAATATATTTCTCACACCATGAAAGTTAAATGGGGTGTCACATGGTGACTTTTATTTGAAAGAATTATATTCGAAAGATATTTATTTGAAAGAATTATAATGGAAAGATATTTATTTGAAAGAAGTATATTCGAAATATATTTATTGGAAAGGATTATATTCTAGAGACTTTTATAGATAAAAGATGTATATTTTGAAGGACTTGATTAATTGGTTGTACCTGTGTTTATTATTCGTTTGAACAATATTTATGGTGTTCATGTTGTCTCGCTCTTTATCTCACAAAGTTGATTATTGTTGTCATCACTGCTATTTATTTTCTATTATTTTTGTATGCTATATTGCATAGGTTATTTGACTAGTGAGTGTCTTGATTGTACCTTGTCACTACTCCACCGAGGTTAGGCTTGATACTTACTGGGTACCGACCGTGGTGTACTCATACTACACTTCTGCACATTTTTTTGTAGAGCCCGGTATTGGAGATATCAGATTCGGACAGAGGTTTGAGTATGATCGCAAGGATTCAAGGTAGGACTGCTTGGTTGTCACAGTCCCTTGGAGTCTTTCCATTTTATTGTACTGTTAAATTCTTATTCAAACAGTATTGTATATTTGACCCTCGAGATGATTCAATGTATTTAGTTAGAGTTCGTGACTCAGTATTACTAGTCTTGGGAGGTTGTATTAAATTATATGTTTAAAAAAATAGCTTGAATTGTGATTATAATCGGCTTACTTAGTCTTAGAGACTAAGTGCCATCATAACGCATGTGGTGAGATTTTGGGTCGTGACAAGTTGGTATCAGAGCTCTAGGTCCATAGGTTCTACGAGTTACGAATGAGTCTAGTAGAGTTTTGCGGATCGGTACAGAGACGTCTGTACTTATCTTTGAGAGGCTACAAAACTGTTAGGAAATTTCCACTTCTTTCATTATTGTCATGCGAAATTTGTTGGTTTTGGAGTTTGAGCCTTTGTATCTCTATTCTGTCACAAATGGTGAGGACACGTGCTACCGAATCAGCTGAGCATACATCCACGCATTCTGCTAAGGTCACAAGAGGCCGGGGCCGAGGTAGAGGCCGAGGAAGGGCACGTGTCGCGACTAGAGCACCTGTCAGAGCAGCAGTTGAGGAGCCGCCAGTAGCTCTAGTTGGGGGACAGGTACTAGAAGCGCCTGTTGTTACCCCCAGACTTCAGGAGACTTTAGCATAATTCTTGAATATGTTTGGTACATTAACTCAGGCAAGATTGATCTATGTTGCACCAAATATTGCACAGATTTGGGGAGTAACTCAGACTCCTACCGCTCGTGCTCCAGAACAACAGGTTCACATTGGTCAGGTTCCGAGTATAGTACCGGTTAATTATGTTATTACGATTTAGCCTGAGGTCAGGCCAGAGGCATCAGAAGAAGAACAAAAGAGACTTGAGAGATTTAAGAGGTATAGTCTTGTCACGACCCGAAATTCCCACCTTCGGGACCGTGATGGCGCCTAACATTTCACTTGCTAGGCAAGCCAACGTTAGAATAATAGTATCCATTTTAAAATAATTTTAAATTAATTAATAAAAAATAAACCAATGCGGAAGTAAAGTCTGAAATGTAGTGAATAATCCATAATAATTGCGATGTCTAAATACCATCCCAGAATTGGTGTCACAAGTGCACGAGCTTCTAGAATAATACAAATAAAGGTCTGAATAAAATAAAGTTATCTGAAAGCAAACACACATCTAAAATAAGGTAGACGGGGACTTCAGAACTGCGGACGCTGTGCAGTTATACCTCAAGTCTCCTCTGAGTAGCAGAAATCCGAGCAAGTTTATGATACGCCGATGGGACCAACTCCAAAAAAATCTACACAAGAAGTGCAGAGTGTAGTATCATTACAACCGACCCCATGTACTGGTAAGTGACGAGCCTAACCTCGACGAAGTAGTGACGAGGCTAAGGCAGGTCACTTACATTAACATGTACGCAATAATAGTAATAACCACAATAATAGAAATAAATTAGGTAACTCATTTTAATAGTTAAAGCCAACTCACCGTCATAACCAATTATTATTTCAATCAATTTCCGTTGCAGCGTGCAACCCGCTCTCACAATATATTCATATTCAATTCTGTTGCAGCGTGCAACCCGCTCATCCAATATATTCATTTTAATCAATTCTGTTGCGGCGTGCAACCCGATATCCCAATATAGACTTTTAATTAAGTCTGTTGCGGCGTGCAACCCGATCCCCAATATAGACTTTTAAATAAGTTTGTTGCGGCGTGCAACCTAATCCCCCAATATAGACTTTTAATTAAGTTTGTTGTGGCGTGCAACCCGATCCCCCAATATAGACTTTTAAACATAGACTTTTAAATAAGTCTGTTGCGGCGTGTAACCCGATCCCCCAATATATTTTATTCAATTCTGTTGTGGTGTGCAACCCGCTCCTCTAATATATTTTAACAACTCATAAATGTAACAAAGATTACTCCAATAAATACCACGTTCAATGAGAAATTATTAAGCATCAAGGCATACAATAATTATAATTCATTTATAAAACAAACAATGACAAGTAGCAATTAATTGTGGAAATCAGGGAGAAAATAGGCATTTTAATATTTAATATGCTAAATGTCAAGTAGTAATTAAGACACATAAATCAAATAAGCATATAACAATTATTGCAGGAATTCAAGAATTAATATATAACACGGAATGTGAGAGAAACCATTATTATAACAATTAATTTGTGTATTAAAACAATTTATGATGTTTAATAATTATGCAAACAATTAATTTGACAAAGTATAGGCACTCGCCACCTTGCCTATACATCGTTACACATGAAATTCACATAGCAAATAATTCAAGGGTTCTATTCCCTCAAGTCAAGGTTAACCAAGACACACACCTCGCTTAACAACCAAATTTCAAGAATCCAATAAACCTTTGCCTCGCGAATTCGTGTCCGAAATCCTCAAATATAGTCATAAACAATTTAATATACTCAATACAAATCGTAGGAATTAAATCCATATGAATTTATAAATTTTTCGAATAAAAATCTGAAATTCATTTTAAAAACCAACAGTGGGACCCACATATCGAATTCCAAAAAAACCCGCGAAATCCAAACACCCATTCCGATACGAGTTCAACCACATAAAAATTATCCAATCCCAATGTCAAATGGACCTTCAAATCTAAATTTTTTATTTTTGGAAAGTTTTACAAAAATTCCAATTTCTTCCATCTAAATCCGAAATAAAGGATGAATATAGACATGGATTCATGAAATATAGTCATTTTTGGTTATAGAACACTTACCCAATTCAAAGTCGTGAAAATCCCCTTTGAAATCGCCCAAATCCAAGACTTAAAACTAAAAAATGAGTAAAAATGGCGACTTCCGAATTTATGGGCTCTGCCCAGTCTTTTTCGCATCTGCGGATAAAAATTCCGTATTTGCGGACTCGCATTTGCGAGACAAGGCTCGCATTTGCGCTTCCCAGCTGCCAGGTGAAGTTCCGTATCTGCGGACATTCCTGTCGCACCTGCGACATCCGCTTTTACGCAAAATTGCCGCACCTGCGAAGACCCCAGGCCATCCCAGTCCTGCATCTGCGCCATTCCGCCGCACCTGTGGCCAAGACCCTCGCATGTGAAATTACATCAGAGGCATCAAATTTCCAGAATTTGCTTAAGTTCACAATTGATCCAATTTTGATCCGAATCACACTCGGGGGTACTTGGGACCCTATACGAATATACCAACAAGTCCCGTAACATAATACGGAATTACTCGGGGTCTCATATCATGTCAAACAACACTGAAATTACAATTCACACCTCGATTCGAACTTTTGAGTTTTAAACTTTTCAATTTGCAAATCTCGTGCCAAAATATGTTAAATGAATCCGGAATGACTTCAAATTTGGCACACAAATCATAAACGACATAACAAAACTATTCTAATTTCGAGAATCGGATTCTGGCCCCGATATCAAAAAGTCAACTCCGTGGTCAAACTTGAAAATCTTTAGCTTTTAAATTACTAGTTTCCGTTAAATGGTCATAACTTGAGCTAGGGACCTACAAATCAAATTCCGGGCATATGACCAAGTCCAAAATCATGATACGAACCTACTGGAGCTGTCAAAACACTGGTCCAAATTAGTTTGCTCAAAATGTTGACCAAGGTCAACTCAGTTGAGTATTAAAGCTCTATTTCACATTTTAATCTATTTTTCACATAAAAACTTTCCGGAAAATTGTACGGATTGCGCATGGAAGTCAATGAATGATAAATAGTGTTTTTCAAGTTCTTAGAACACAGAATTAATAATCAAATTTAAAAATGACCTTTTGGGTCATCACAAGTCCACCTACCTTCAGTGGCACATCTACTGAGGATGCCCAGGGATTTCTAGAAAAAAGTTACTGTATTCTACGCACCATGGGTATTGTGTAGGTGAGCGGAGTTGCCTTTATTACATTTCAGTTGTCAGGAGTAGCGTATTGATGGTGGCAAGCTTATGAAGAGGGAAGACTAGCCGATGCAACACCACCAACTTAGGCTCAATTTTCGGAAATGTTTTTGAAAGAGTTTGTTCCCCACACTCTACAGGATGCATGGGCACAGAGTTTGAACGGTTTCGTCAGGGCACCATGACGGTGTCAGAATATGCTATCAGGTTCAGAGAGTTATCCCGACATGCACCTATCTTGGTTCCCACGGTTAGAGAGTGAGTCCGCAGATTCATTGAAGGGCTCAATTATGATTTTAGAATATGCATGGCTCGAGAATTGAAGACTGACATTCCATTTCAGTAAGTAGTAGAGATTTTCAGGATGTTAGAACCTGTTCGAAATGAAGAAAATGAGTCTAAGGAGGCCAAGAGGTCTCGGAATTTTGGAGAATTCAGTGAATTCTACTCTGTAGCTATGAGTGTGGTGGGTTGTTATGAGTGTGGTGATGGGTTGTTATGAGTGTGGTGATACCAGGCACATCATGAGAGACGGTCCCAAACTTGGGAGAGGCGAATTTCATCAAAACACTCCGGCTACAAGCTTTATTCCAGTTAATACTCCACGTGCACAACTAGTTAGGGGTGGAGGGAAGGCGGGTAGAGGGCGCCTAAGAGGTGGAGGCCCGACCCATTGATATAATTTCTATGAATTGGCTGAGGCCAATACACCAGATGGTGTAGTTATATGTATGATTTAATTTATAATAAAAGGAGCACTATTCTTATTTTGATTCGATTCTGATTATCGAGGTGAAAACTCCTTTCATGTTCCTTATATGGTGGATTTGTGAATTTGTACTCCACTCATGTGTTTATCCCTGTTGGAAGATGTGATGGTGTTAACCCGTGTCTATTATTTTTGTTTTGTACATTATTGTGGACTATGAGTCCAAAGGTGACTTTTTATTACTCACTACAGTGGGGTTTTTATGTAATTTCGGGATAATTGATTTCAATTTTATGAATTATATGCCCTATCGGTATGGGGGTTCGTTATGTGTTGTGAAATTGTTTCGCGGATTTTATAAAAAGAATAAAAGAAAGAAAGAAAAGAAATGGAAAATTTCAGTTGGCACAACGTGCAAAGTACTTGTGATTCAGAGTTGAGGATGAGATCCTCGCAGTTTAATGTGATTTGATATGTTTAACTCGGGCTACGTGCCACAATGGAAGTTATATCATGATAAGATCCTTGTGATTAAATTCATGTGGTTTAAATTCTCTCTTTTTGAAATTTAATTTGTACTATAGTACTGATAGGGAGTCATGCGTGTTAGGCTTATTTGATAATTCTTTTATGTGTTTCTGTGCATATTTATCCATAATTGTGAGGTAAATATTGAGTTTTAGCCTATGAGGTGAGTGCCCATGCGGCGTTAAATGTGACTCGTTAATTCGGGTAAATAATTATGAGGTCTTCATGCCTCGCGTGTTGCTGGCAGTGTTGTAAAAATTTGAAGCGGAATTTGGTTAATGTGGAATTAATTGGGGGATGCTGGAATTAATTATGAACAACTATTATGACTAGAAATGTGGTTATGGGCATACATATGATGTGTGCGTAGGCACGAATTGCTATAGCCGGTTGAGACTAATATCGTGTGTTAATGTAAAAAATCAGGCCTTTTGAAAATGTTTGGAGCGTAAGAATTTGGTTTTAAAGTTTATAAGTATGGATAAAAGAAATAATCTTAACTGAGATGGTGTTTTCAGTCCCATGTTAAATTGCAGAACGTATAATCACCCGTGAGTATGTGTGTAAGAATACACTCAGTAATTTTGATGTCCTCAGAAAGATTCTTGGCACGTTCGAGGACAGACGTATGTTTAAGAGGTGGAGAATGTAATGACACGACTTGTCATTTTAAGAATTAATGCCCCGTTCAGCGACTTAAGGTCCCGAGTAACTTCGTAATATGTATTATGACTCACGTGTGCGGTCGAGGTTGGTTTTTGGAAGGTTCGGAATTAAATTGAAAGAGAAATTCTCATTTTTGAAGCTTAAATGAAAAGAGTTGACCAGAGAGTTGACTTTTGAGCAAACGACCCCGGAATGGAATTTTGATGATGTCAATAGATTCGTATGGTGATTTTGTACTTAGGCATATGTACGGATTTGGATTTGGAAGTCCGTAGGACAATTCGATGCATTTTGGCGAAAGTTGGAAAATAGAAGATTTTTGGAAAGTCCGATCGAAGGTTGAATTTTTGATAACGAGGTTGGATTTCGATTTCGGAAATTGGAACAACTCCATTACATCATTTATGACTTGTATCAAAAATTTGAAGTCATTTCGGATTGATTTTATACGTTTCAACACAAAATATAGAAGTTGGAAGTTTTGAAAACTCATAATTCGATTTGATGCGCCATTCGTAATTTCGGCATTGTTTGACGTGATTTGAAGCCTCAACTAAGTTCGTATTATATTTTGAGACGTGTTGGTATATTTGGTTGAGGTCTCTAGGGCCTCGGGTGGAATCGCTTATGCGATGCCTTGGTCGCAGAAGCGACATCGCAGAAGCATGAAGATTTTCGCATAAGCGGTTAGGAGTGTACCGGGTAGAAGTCGCGTGCGTTATCGCAAAAGCGGGCAGAGAAGGCGCAGAAGCGGAAGGCATCGCAGATGCGGCATTCTGTCCGCAAGTGCGATCTTGGGCTGGGCAATGAGGATCGTAGATGTGTGCTTTATCTCGCAAAAGCCTGACCACAGATGCGGCATATGTGCCCGCAAAAGCGTAAATGGACATAAACATAAGGGGTCGAAAATTAGTCATTTCTTCATTTTGATTGGAATATTTGGAGCTCGGTTCTTAGGCGATTTTAAGGATTTTTTCACGACTTCGACTGGGGTAAATGTTCTACATCCGAGAGTGATAATATTTCATGCATCTATGGTTATATTCATCGTTTAATTCGAGTTTTAATGGAGGAAATTGGGATTTTTGTTAAACTTTTCAAAAACGAAAATTCAAGATTTGGAAGACGATTTGTTATTGGAATTCGATAAAATTGGTATGGTTGAACTCATATCGGAATGGGTGTTCGGATTTCGTAAAAATTTTGTCGGGTTCCGAGGGGCGGCCCCACGTTGACTTTGGTTGACTTTTTAATGCACAATTTTAAGTTGATATTTTATTATCCAGAATTATTTTTGATGAATTTTAATGAAGTTATACAATTAATTTGGATAGATTTGAGTTGTCCAGAGGTCAATTCAAGAAAGAAGGCTATTTTAAAATATCGGCCTAACTTCAAAAAGGTAAGTACCTTGCCTAACCTTGTGGGGGGGGAATTTTCCCTTAGGCATTGAGTCTTATGTGAAAATTGTATAATTGAAAATCATGTACGTGAGATGACGAGTACGTACTTGGTTTATATGTGTAAATTATATCGGTTGAAATTTGTAGACACCCTTATGTATTAAATTGGAAAAATTATTGGAACTTAGTAAATCCTTGACTTGTCATGCCTCATTCCTTGTTTGTCGAGTTTGTATGTTATATGATAATTTGGTGTGATTGCCATTTAAATTTTTATGTGAATTCTGTGTATTTGTTGATTTGATATTTCTTGGAAATAATCACATTATTGATTTTCCATCTGCAATAAATTAAATAAACTTAAAAAGAGGCGTTAATATATCTGTCAAAAATTTGGATTAAAGAAGGTGATGTCCTATGTTGAGTTACTTTTTCATATTTGTTGTTGTTTTGAGGTTTTATATACGTTGTGTGGAGTCTTGGGCTATTAGCTTTGAAATTAATTAATTTTTGTTGTATCTTTGGAGTTGGTTGTGGCCGGTGGGCAAATTCTTATATGAATTGTTGTATTGTGTTGTCAGTTAAGCAATCTCCCTGATGTTATTTATGCTTCCCACCTTGCTTGCTTATGATATACATGTTCTTGGTAAGGAAGAGTGTAAAGCACGAAGGGTGATGCCGTGTCATTTCATATATATTATCAAGTGAGCGAGAGTGTAAAGCGCGAAGGGTGATGCCGTGCCATTTGAGAGTGTAAAGCACGAAGGGTGATGCTGTGCAATTTGAGAGTGTAAAGCACAAAGGGTTATGTCGTGCCAATTAAGAGTGTAAAGCACGGAGGGTGATGCCGTGTCATTTCAATTATATTATCACGTGAGGATGAGAGTAAAAGCACGAATGGTTGTGTCGTGCAATTATTTTTTTATTATCATATATTCATGGAACGAATAGTATTTCCGTGAAAGTGAGGACAAGAGACATACATTAAATTGTGATATCTTTTCGTAGTGTATACACATACTTTTATCTTGAGATGTTATTGTGCACCTATGTTTTCTATGTGACTTGTAGTAGTTGTTGCTTCCTGTGTGCCTCCCACTTTATTTCTTTTATTGTTATTGGCATTTCTCCCACCTAATTGGTATTGTTATATGTATGCACAGTGAGAAAGAGATATCTCTCTCTCTCTCTCTCTCTCTCTCTCTCTCTCTCTCTCTCTCTCTCTCTCTCTCTCTCTCTCTCTCTCTCTCTCTCTCTATATATATATATATATATATATATATATATATATATATATATATATGTGTGTGTGTGTGTGTGTGTGTGTGTGTGTGTATATATTGGGTGAGAATGAGACAAGTGCACGAAGGTATTGCCGTGCCATTTGATGTGATACGTTGAATATATTTCTCACACCATGAAAGTTAAATAAGTTGTCACATGGTGACTTTTATTAGAAAGAATTATATTCGAAAGATATTTACTTGAAAGAATTATATTTGAAAGATATTTACTTGAAAGAATTATATTCGAAAGATATTTACTTGAAATAACTATATTCGAAAGATATTTATTTGAAAGAATTATAATGGAAATATATTTATTTGAAGAAAGTATATACGGAATATATTTATTGGAAAGGATTATATTCTAGAGACTTTTATTGAAAAACTTATAGATAAAAGATATATATTTTGAAGGACTTGATTAATTGGTTGTACATGTGTTTATTATTCGTTTGAGAAATATTTATGGTGTTCATGTTGCCTTGATGTTTATGTCACAAGTTGATTATTGTTGCCATCACTGCTATTTGTTTTCTATGATTTTTGTATGCTATATTGCACATGTTATTTGACTAGTGAGTGTCTTGGTTGTACCTCGTCACTACTCCACCGAGGTTAGTCTTGATACTTACTGAGTACCGACAGTGGTGGTACTCATACACTTCTGCACATTTTTGTGCAGAGCCAGGTATTGAAAATATCGGATCCGGATGGAGGTTTAAGTAAGATCGCAAGGATTTAAGGTAGGATTGCTTGGCCGTCGCAGTCCCTTAGAGTCTTTCCATTTTATTGTACTGTTAAATTCTTATTCGAACAGTATTGTATATTCGGCCCTCGAGATAATTCCATGTATTTAGTTAGAGTTCGTGACTCAGTATTACAGTCTTGGGAGGTTGTATCAAATTATATGTTTGAAATAAATGGCTTGAATTGTGACTATAAATTGCTTGAATTGTGATTATAATGGGCTTACTTAGTCTTAGAGACTAAGTGTTATCACGACGCTTCTGGTAAAATTTTGGGTCGTGACAAAATGTGGCACTAATAAAGTGAATAATGGCATCTCGTAAGTTCCAATGATATCATGTAGGATTCGGGCTGCTTCTCGGGCGGTTATTTATTCTTAACGGTTCAGCTTGTCGGTTATCGGCTTTTAAATGTATTAATCCGCTAGCCACCCGATAAGATATCAGGCGGATTGGTATCTGTTTAGCTATTATCGAGTGATTTATCGGCCTAGTTCAATCTGTATTACAGAGGACTATTTTGGTCCTTCATGTTACACGGTTACTAGTAATTAGTAAATACCAGCAAAAAGCCAACAGTGCTTCAGCTAACATAACAGTTAACACTTCCTAACATGGTAATTACATATGTCAAAATGAGTCCAGAATACAACTAGAGATAAAATGAAAATTTAGAGAAGAATTGGAGACTTCCAAAATACAATTGTTGTAGCTAACGCCTAACAATGCTTCAATTTTTACGGCTTCAAAGAAATGAGATCTGGGTTGTTGCTTATGAGATCCGAGGGAAATTAGGAATTTTAGATGTTAGGGTTTCTAAATTCTAATAGAGTAACACTGATCCAGTACTGGATAAGTGGAAGAGATCCGAGGGAAATTAGGAATTTTAGATGTTAGGGTTTCTAAATTCTAATAGAGTAACACTGATCCAGTACTGGATAAGTGGAAGTGAGAGATTTTTATTATTTAATATATATATATATATATATATATATATATTCTTAACGGGATGGTTTATCTGATAAGAAAATTGAATAATCCGCCCCCAAAGCGATAAACCGTCAATAATAAAATTTCAATCCGTTCCCCATCCGTTAAACCGATTACCCGTTACCAACCAATAAGCCATTAAGCCACTTTTGCAGTTTAGTTTTCGGTTTCGGTTCGGTTTTGAACAGCGTAAGATAACCACTACAAGTCAGAAGTCATCTTAAGATGACATAAACATATCGAATAACAGCTGCTATCACAGAGTTATAATGAAGGTACTGGTCACATTCAAAAAAAAAACAAAATTGCAAAAAACATGTTCCTCTTTCACGACTTCAAACACAATTTTTGCAGACTTTCGAGAAACGAAGATCAGAAGACAACTGTGTCAAGCATGGTTCCCAATGTCTGGACAATGTTTGAAGACATCAAATTCGAGACGTGCTCTTCAAGATGCTTCTTGGCATCTTGCCTTCCTACATTTGCAATGGCTAGCTTTTCTGGAGGCAACTCATCCTCCTCCTGCACTGCTTTATTATACTTGACAGCAAGGTTTAACATCTCCTGCACATGAGAATATTTGAAGAGAGTCACCCAGCATGATAAGGACAATATTTCCTAGTTTCACTCTCTCTACCGTGGAGAGGCAGAGATGAAAAAATATCAGCAATCATATTCTGCGCTTCTAACCGTCAAAGGTTGGCACATGACATAACAATGGTGTTGTATTTAAATACCACGCAAACCCAAAGATTACCTGAACTGTTTGCTCATTGGTTTTGGAATGAGCATCAAAACGCTGGAGTGTGAGTCCATCTGTCCATTTCTTCTTGTGAAGATTCAGTAGCATCTTCTCTTCAAGTTCATTCTTTCTGTAGTTTATGGCTATTGAGTAGTAGTGTCTGTTCAAACCATGGATCAATGCCTGCAAAATGCATCTATAAGAACCCAAAAAATTGAAACTGAAAAAACTCCATCAACGAGTTTACGGCTTTATGCAACACAGTTTGATGGTCTTAACTAAGAAGCTACTTTTAATTGAGCATCACATATGTAGTGGAAGGAAAATATTTTTTAAAAAAAATAGTTGAAGAGTGGTTCTCGGACAACAAGTTTTAATTGGAAAATATGAATCAACTAGACTTTTTAAGACTAGTGGAACTATATTTTACTAAAATACTCGTGAAAATCGTGCAGAAGATATTCCATTTAGAAGTATCACCACCAGCACGACCGAATCAGGAAGTAATGGGTCGCACATACACGGAGACTGGATATGTGAATGTGTGTGGGACTTTTTAAGACTAGTGGAACTATATTTTACTAAAAAACTCGTGAAAATCATGCAGAAGATATTCCATTTAGAAGTATCACCACCAGCACGACCGAATCAGGAAGTAATGGGTCGCACATACACAGAGACTGGATATGTGAATGTGTGTGTGTGTGTGGGGTGGGGGGTTTGGGGGGGGGGGGGAGGGAAACATCTTTCATAGATATTATGAGGACTAATAATGGCACTTACTTGGATAGATGGTTTGTTCAAATGTCCCAGATTTGATGTTGTCTGCCGTGGCTCTTGGCCAAGCATCATAGTTTGGGGATTGATCAAGCGAAAGGCATCAATTACCACCTTCCCTTTAACACTTTGAATAGGGTCCACCACCACAGCCACTGCTCGTTGATTCAGTGCTTCAAAACTCTGCATAATAGATCATTCATTAGCTATTGGAGTACTCCACATGAAGATCATGTCGAAAACACACCAAATCGACATCCTGATAGGAATCAAGTCAAGTTGATAGGTTCATGTGCTCATCTGCTTTACCAAAATGCAATTGAACACTCAAGAGCGCAAAGTTGGATAAACTATTTATTCTGTTTCTTTTTTTCCTGACTTTGTTTCTCACTAACCCGTTTATTTGTTATTTGGAGGGAGGGGGAGATGGGAGAACTCTCTCTTCCCCGTCATATTAAATTAAGTTTTTATGTACTTACCTTTCTAATCCTTGCAAACAGAATTTTGTTTCAGTCCATTTCTATGATTCTCCCATGCTAGTCAATACAGAGAGCCATAATGGTCTGTCTGGAGGATTTGTTTTATCATAAAAGAGTGTTCAACATATCTTGATAACCCGCCTTCCTATTTCTATCATAGCAGAACTGTCATGGAGATGCCAACAAATTACAGCTCTAGAATGCAAAAGACAACCACCGCAAAAAGAGGTTTTCTAGGGATGTGAGATTTTTCCAACTTCTTTGTAATACGGTAGAAGTGAGTTCCTACACCAGCTCTTTCTATAAAAAAAACAGCAAGTTATAACATTCACCTTAAGAAGTATATCAACCCTTCCCTCCGTCCCTCCCTCTCTCATCTGCTTTCTTACCAAACAAAGTACTTGACATTACCCCGTCTCTATACCTGGATGGGATTGAGATCTTAAGACACAACTTATTTGGTCACTGAATGAAACAACCACTAAGTGCCTAACTCAAAGGAAGGGTGCATTCCAAAATAAAAAAACTGTTCCAATTTAGCACCGCCTTCAAAGGATGAAAGTGCATATAATCCTCACAAAAACACTTCCCAATACTTTTACACAGACTCCAGTAACATAACTCCTCTCCTTAAAGAAACATTCTTGATCTCCACCAATTCAAAAAAATGGGATAACAAATCGCACTACTTTGCAACGTATTACTATGCCAAATTTCACCGCCTAGTCAAATTTCATATTTATTATTTTATTTTTTTTGATAACCGTGGTGTCCGGGCCAGCTTACGCGCACCTCGACTAATTCCACGGGATACCTGTCACCTCCCACCAGCAACACGTACCAGGTAACTCTATCTACCAAGGCTTGGATAGATGGGAAGAAATCACCTAGTATTTGCCTCCGCTGGGATTTGAACCTGAGACCTCATGGTTCTCACCCACTTCATTGACTACTAGGCCACACCCTTGGGTGCAAATTTCATATTATAGAACATTCAGTCTTGCTTTTCTCATTCCATTTTTTTATATTGCATGGTTTTCCTATGCCACATTCACCGCCTTTGTCAAGTTTCATATTACAGGGCATTCAGTCCATATTACAGAGCATGTTTTTCTCAATTTCATATTAATCAAAGAAGATCATTTAACTCAGGGTGATGTGATCTACTATTAAAGAACTCACACAGAATGGTCAACAATTCTTACTCAGCGGCTCATGATTCACATAGAACATTTCTAAATCAATAGGAACTAGCTAACAATCAAAATGGAAAAGGACAAGGATAACCTGCTGAGTATTGATGTCAACACCAGAAAGCCAGCAGCCAAATCCAGGATGTGAATGATACCAACCAACAACCATCTCAGGTCTATGACACAAAGCAAAGTAGCATTTTAGGTTTTAGGGCATCCTCAGTGTCAAAACACAAAGAAGAATAGTATACAAGTTGATTAAGCAACATTAAAAAAACAAAGAGATATGAGATAGTGGCACATCAGAAATGGAAGAGCAGATATCATATAAAATTAAAGTAGCAACATTGAAGTTTGAACTACCAACTTCTGATTCCATGTTCTCAATAAGGAGCCGGACTCCTACTCTGCTCTTTTTCAATTCTTTATTTTCTGTTTTCATCCGTTCCTTCTTTTTTCCGGGGGGTGGGGTGGGGGGGGGGGGTAGTCTCCAACCAGTAGAAAACAACAGTTTGCCACAACTAAGCGATAAGAACACAGAAGAGGTTCATGAAACATCCTAATCTTCTACCTTATGTTGCAAACAATATAAACTGATTTAGTTTCCAATCATTTACCAAGTTAACTAATTTCAGCAGACAACTCCTAAACTTTACAAGATTAGCTTCATTTTTCTTAGCTTCTAAAAATCTGAAATCAGTTAGCTGCTAATTCAACATGCCTAAGATTTTACAGGACAACCCCTTAACTTGGTGATGCCAGCATATTTGAAGGTTGATTCTAATGAAAGCTCAAGGAACCCAATTCCAAATAATCAACCCCTCACCAAAATTGATTAAGATACATCGTAACCACACATTCTCAGCTAATACACCAGGTTCTTATGTGAGACAGACCTCAACAACTTATCTATCCAGGCAAAAATAAGGACTAAAAGATATTCATGAAACAAACACATAAGTCTCATACTTTAACATACACAAAAACATCCAACCAGAAATTCAATAATATCTTGTCTTATACATATTGAGCTACTTTCAGATAAGAGCCATAACACTTCAGCAAACACATAGTGGTTAAAACAAAGTCTAGAACTGCAGTCACTCTGAAGCTGTAGAACATAATGGAATGCAAACTAACTAGGCGTGTCAATTCAAATCATAAAAATCTTGCAGCTTGGAAGAATCCTATCTTACAGCATTTCAAATTAGGTGCCAACACTGTCTTATTCCCATAATCCCATTCACAAGGGGAATGGCTCACACAGCAGCCACATAATGACTTCCAAAATCTAATTCCAAAGCTCAGTTTTTCCACTCACAATCAAGCGTCCTTTTATAGAGTCATACCAATTGACATGAGAAAGGAACACAAAGAAAATGCTAAAAGCCCCCGAATTTACCCAAATTAATGTACCTGAAAAAAAGGTTTCACTTTTCAATTTGTTTGGCAACTATAAGAAGCATATAATGAAGCATAGGAATAATAACATATTACCCAGCTAAAGGAAGAACCATTCAAGTACAACTAATTGTATATGATACCAATATGAAGCAAGCAGTTATCACCTGCCAGTCTGCTTGAGCATGTCAAGCATATTGGTCTGGAAAACATGATCAACAGCTTCAACACTCACTCCAGTACCACTCTGAGGCATTGCAAACACATCCACGACGCGCACCGTATACTCATCCACGAATTCCCCTAACATCAATCCCATCACTTCCATAGGAACTCCAGCCCTCCCTGCACATCATTAACATAAAAAATAAAAATAAAAACTAATTACACAACACCTACAGACACACACATAGACAGATCCAACATTTACAGTCCGAAAAACAATATATAAGGAGCGAAGATAGTAGAGAAATTGAGAAACCCTAAGTTTTACCGTGTTTAAGCATCTTGAGGAGGGCAAGAGAAGAGATGTAAACTTGCTCAGAAGAGTCCAGAGTGGGAGAATCCGGTGGCGGGTGGCCTAACGCGCCGCCAGCTCCGGCGAACATCCGCTGCAATCTTTCCATTCCAGACATTGATAGTTTTCTGGGTTTTGCTTTTGGGGATTTCTTTGAGAACAAGACTACTCCAACGGAAATTTCTTTGATCTGAGAGAGAGGATGCGGATTTATAGAGTCTAAAATAGTTATTGCACAGAGACCCCTATACTTTGATATTATGTTATTTATTACCAAAATATTTCTTAGTAGCCAATTACTAGGCATCCAGAGTTCATGACAACATTTGGCTGAATTTTGAGAGTTTTACAAATAAAAAAGACCATTTAAAGTTGAAATTAAAAAAGAGTATTTGAAAGTTAACAACTTTATTTGGACATGATTCATATGAAAAGGGTTGAAGTTCTATGAGTGAAAATTATTATATTAATTTACTATTCGAACAAGTTTTTTGATATTTTATGTCAAATACTGAATCATAATATTTGCAAATATTAAAAAAAATCAAACATCTCTAGTACTATAAGTATATTTTTATGATTTTAGTTTTGGCAATATCAAATGTACATGTTAGACTAAAGTTAGGATATATAAAACGGTGAAATTAATAAACAATTGGGCCATAATTTGTTACAAAGTTTGCTTCAGTTGCTTGAATCAAGATAAGTTGTGCCAATTTAAATTAGACAATTGGTTGTAACTTCACCTACTTTGCGTAATCATTTTTAATTTTGCCTATTTGTCTTTAATAATTTGTTTAATTACTAAAGCAAACTTAAAAAAGTTTTTTTTTCTCCTTTTTGTTATAATGGTTACATATATCTAAAGGAACCATATCAAAAAGAAGAAAATGGAAGCAAAAGACCTAATGTACATTACTAACTATGGGCCCATAAGGTTTAGTATTTACCACTCTATATTTTATTTAGAAATTTATATATCTCGGTAGCATGGGCGGATACAGTAGGGTGACACGTGACACCGATTCGTCGATTTTTTTTTGTTAAACATATACATAAATAATCTGCAAAATGCCATATAATTATGGGTGGCAAATAGACGGGTTGAACTAAATTTGGGCGGGTCAAGATGTGTTAGGTCAATAAATGGGTCATTACCCAACCAACCCAAAATGTACTTGGGCTAAAATGGGTTGGGTCAAGATGGGCTAAACAATTAGTCATAGCCCAACCCCCAACTTGACCCATATTTTAGAACCATGCTCGTCTTGCATAAACAAAATATTTTTACCATTTATACACCTATGTATAAAAGGTAAATAAATACTATTAGTATTTTGAGAATCAAAATATATTTTCTTAAATAACAAATTAGTATTTAAAATTTGTAAGTTAAAAAATATCTTTTATGTTATTTCTAAATAAGTAAATTTCACCACAACTCAATTACAAAATTATTCATATTTACATTAAAACTTAAATACCTTGATTCTCATTTTTAAACTTAGATACAAAATTTAATGATGAGGCAACTAAGCAAATTTCTAGACAAGTTGGGTTAATATCCCTTTGTTTTGGATGAGCTTCATGGGTTGTATTTGGACTACTTCATGGGTCAGAATAAACTATAAAATATGGGTTAACTTGGGCTCAAGCCAAATAGACCTATGAGCTAAAATGTTTGTAGCCCAACCCATTAATCTAGGGGCGATTTGGGCGGGTTTGGGCTCAAATTGTCACCCCTACATATAAGGCAGAAAAATAAATAAGTGTGACACCACTTGTCATCAAGCTCTTCTTGGCCAGTTGTTGTAGGGCCTGACTTTTTTAAGCAAGGTCGCGGGATCGAATATGTGTTATGGGGTTTTAAATCTTATTTTTGTTTTGAGGAACTGGGCTGGAAAATAAAGGATAAGAGAATGTGTATACGAGTGAAATCGGACCCCATAAGTCGGCCCGGTTCCCGATAAAATAAATCGAGTAAGGAACGCGATGACAGGAAACCATAATCGAGGTAAGGGACTCACCGAGTCAGACATCGGGGGCACGACGCCCGCCCTCGAGTATATCGAGGTCGTGACCCCAGATCGGTCCAAATCTCAAGAGATTTCGGAGAGCATTATTGGGCGATCGAACACGATTAACGGAAGGCCGTGATATCTGTGATCAACCGGGTATCACGGCGTAGATCTTGGCACGTACCGACGGAAATTCAGTAATTAGTTAAATGGAAGATTTTTTACTTTTTATAAAATTGTACTTAGGGTAAAACTCCCCTACTATATAAAGGGGAGTTTGATTATTCATTAAGCACATTGTAACACGCATCCCAAAGTAATACACTATTATTTTTACTGTTATTCATAGCTCTTTTTCTTGCCCATCATTACTGACCATTGTGAGCCCGGATCGAGAGTGAATATTTCACTAAGGCTGGAATCATCCTCTTCATGTGGTTTGAATTTACTATATCTTTATTTGTTCCATCTAACTCAATTTATCGTTTTGTATCAAATTAATCTATGTATTCTTAAAACCACTTAAAAATTTAATTGTTATCCGGTTTTGAGGGTAAATAATTTGGCGCCCACCGTGGGGCTAAGGATAATAGTGACAGTTTGATACAAATTTCCGTAACACACACTATTTTATACTTGTTCTTTGAAGTATTTTGAATTTTAGGTCAGAGTTTAAAATGTACCATGGCGAGAACAACAATATGGTACCCAGTAACGAGGTAACCCCTATCTATCCCAACGAAATTCTGGTCGCGGACCCAATTGACGCTAACTCACATGTGGCCATCAATGTAAATTTGCCTACTGATCCCGAGAATAGTGTCTACGGGGGAGTTCGATCGATAGCCCAAAATACACATGATGTTGGAGGATATGGGATCAACTTGCGAGTGATCTTCGAAATGCTACAGGCTTAATAGGCAGCGGTAGATCAGCTGCAGAACCAGAGCCGTGCCCCCAGCAGGATCTAGCCAGAGCCGCCCGAGAAATCACTCACAGAAACGAACTAGTCGTGGAAAGGCCGAGTGGCGTCGAACCCGAGTCTAACCCTGAGATTATAAAGAGACTCGAGGAATTGACAAAACGGGTAGAATTGGGGGAAAAGAAAATCGAAGCCAATGACTAAAAGGTGGAGACCTACAATTCCAGAGTCGATCAATTTCCAGGAGCACCACCAATATTGAAGGACCTAGATTCCAAGAAGTTTGTTCAAAAGCCTTTTCTTCCAAGCGCAGCACCGAAACCAATTCCAAAGAAATTCCACATGCCCGAGATTCCTAAATACAATAGATCAACCGACCCAAATGAGCATGTGACTTCCTACACGTGCGCCATCAAAGGGAATGACTTAGAAGATAATGAGATCGAGTTCGTCCTGCTGAAAACATTCGGGGAAACTTTGTCAAAGGGAGCTATAATACGGTATCTCAACTTACCCCATAATTCTATTGACTCGTTTGCTATGCTTGCAGACTCCTTCGTGAAAGCACACGCCGAGACCAGGAAGTCAGACCTTTTCAAAGTAAAACAGAGAGATAATTAGATGCTTAGGGAATTCGTGTCCCGGTTTAAAATGGAACGAATGGACCTACCCCCGATCGCGAACAATTGGGTCATTCAGGCCTTCACCCAGGGACTCAATACTCGAAGCTCATTAGCTTCGCAGCAGTTGAAGCAAAATCTGATAGAATATTCGGTCGTGACTTATGCCGACGTACATAACCGATATCAATCAAAAATTAGGGTCGAAGAAGATCAGTTTGGGGCCCCTTCAGGGTCTGTTTATCCTGCTAGAGCTATCGACGAATCCAAGAGAGACATTTATCGTGAACCAAGATCGAATAAGGATCGGTATCAACCATACAATGGAGACCGAAGAGGTAATGGTCCGGGCGAAACCCCGTGAGAAATGAAAGAAGGAGTAATCGAGGTCAAAATAATCGGGGACTCATGAGCAAAAGTGGTTTTGACAGGCCCGTCGGGCCCAAGAAAGCGCCGAGGTTATCAGAGTACAACTTCAACATCGATGCTGCTGCCATCATATCTGCCATCGGCCGCATCAAAGACACCAATTGGCCTCGGCCTCTACAGTATGATCCAGCCCAAAGGGACCCCAACCTAATGTGTAAATATCATGGTACTCACGGTCACAGGATGGAAGACTGCCGGTAATTAAGAGAGGAAGTAGCTCGGTTATTCAAGAACGGACATCTCCGAGAATGTCTGAGTGATCGGGCCAAAAAACATTTCAGGAACAAGGACTCTAGAAAGCAGATCGAGCAAGACGAACCTCAGCATGCCATCAACATGATCATCGTTGGGGTCGACGTCCCCCGGGGACCGATGTTAAAACGCACCAAAGTATCCATCACAAGGGAAAAACGGACTCGAGATTACATGCTAAAGGAACCTTGTCTTTCAACAACGAGGACGTTGAAGGCATCGTGCAACCCCACAATGATGCATTGGTAATATCTATATTCATAAATAAATCTCGAGTTAAGCGTGTGCTAATTGATCTAGGTAGCTCGGCCAATATCATCAGATCGAGGGTTATAGAGTAACTAGTTCTGCAAGACCAAATCATGCTTGCAATCCGAGTTCTAAACGAATTCAATATGGCATGCGAGACCACTAAATGAGAGATAACATTACCGGTGAACACTGCCAAAACCATTCAGGAAACAAAGTTCTTCGTGATTGAAGGAGATATGAGGTACAATGCTCTGTTCGGGAGGCCATGGATTCACAATATGAGGGCAGTGCCCTCGACGCTGCACCAGGTATTGAAATTCCCAACACCATGAGGGATTAAAATAATTTACGGAGAACAACCGATCGCAAAGGATATGTTCGTAGTCAATGAGGTGGTCCCGATATCCACACTTTCAACACCAAAGGATCTGGTTTCGGTCACCAAGGGAGAAACCAAATAGCAATTATCGATACCGGCCCCGCCCCAACCAGAGAAGCAGGGGATGGGTGAGAACGACGACTAAGGAGTTCCCAGGGCTTTTATAGCCCCCGATGATTCCGACGCCACCAAATCAACGGTCGAAGAACTGGAGCAAGTCATATTAACTGAGCATCTACCCGATCGTAAGGTATACCTGGGCACGAGGTTAAGTCCCGGGCTCAGGAAAAAACTCATTAAACTCCTTATAGCTTACATAGATTGTTTCGCTTGGTCCCACCTCGACAAGACAGGGATTTCGCCGGAGATAACTACTCATAAGCTGAGCCTGGACCTGAAGTTCCACCTGGTCATACAGAAAAGGAGGCCCCAGTCCGAAGTCAAGCATGCATTCATCAAAGACGAGGCATCTAAACTCCTTAAAATAGGGTCCATCCAGGAGGTTAAGTACCCGGATTGGTTAGCAAACGTAGTGGTAGTCCCTAAAAAGGGGAATAAATTAAGAATGTGTGTAGATTACAAAGACTTGAATAAGGCATGCCGCAAAGACTCTTTCCATCTGTCAAACATCGATCGCATGATTGATGCGACGGCCGGCAACGAGATCCTCATCTTTCTCGATACCTATTCCTGGTACAACCAAATTCGGATGGACCCGGGTGACCAGGAAAACACGTCCTTCATCAATAAGTATGACACCTACTACTATAACATAATTCCATTCGGACTAAAAAATGACAGTGCCACTTACCAACGCCTAGTAAATCAGATGTTCGAAGAACAAATAGGAAAATCAATGGAGGTTTACATTGACGATAAGTTAGTTAAGTCCCTGCGAGCAGATGACCATTTGAAACATTTTCAGGAAAACTTCAACATGTTGAAGAAATACAATATGAAGCTAAACCTGGAGAAATGCGCGTTCAGAGTCGGGTCCGAGAAATTTCTCGGGTTCATGGTGTCTAATCGGGAAATCGAGATCAACCCCGATAAAATCAAGGCCATAGAGGACATTACCGTGGTGGACAATGTCAAGGTCATTCAAAGGTTAACCGGGTGCATAGCCGCATTAGGTCGATTTATTTCAAGGTCCTCCGACAAGATCTATTGGTTCTTCTTATTATTGAAGAAGAAGAAGAAGAAGAATTTCTCGTGGACCCTAGAGTGTCAACAAGCCTTGGAAGAACTCAAGCGGTACCTTTCGAGCCCGCCTTTGCTCCATACTCCGAAGGCAGATGAACAGTTGTACATATACCTGGCGGTATCCGAGATAGCGGTAAGTGGAGTCCTAGTACGGGAAGAGGGAGGTACCTAATTTCCTATCTACTATGTTAGCAGGACTCTAAGCGAGGCTGAAACTAGGTATCCTCACCTGAAAAAATTGGCGCTCGCTTTACTAAGCGCCTATAGGAAGTTAAAACCATATTTTCAATGCCATCCCATATGTGTCGTGACTACTTACCAATTTAGGAACATAATACATAAGCCCGAACACTCAAGATGATTGGCCAAATGGGCCATGGAAATCAGCGGGTACGATATCAAATATCGACCCCGAACCGCCATCAAATCTCAAATTTTGGCGGACTTTATGGCCGACTTCACGCTGACCCTAATTCCTGAGGTCGAGAAGGAGTTGTTGTTGAACTCGGGGACCTCCTCAGTAATCTGGACCCTCTTTACAGACGGTGCCTCGAACGCAAAGGGGTCTGAGCTTGGCATTGTGTTGAAGCCACCGGCGGGTAATATGGTTAGACAATCTATTAGAATGTAAAATTGACTAACAACGAGGCCGAGTATGAGGCCATGATCGCAGGTCTTGAACTGGCTAAGTGTGATTCCCTCCTAGTGGTGAACCAGGTCAATGGAACGTTCGAAGTCAAAGAATAATGGATGCGAAGGTACCTGGATAAGCTACAGGTCATGTTACATCGGTTCAAGGAATAGACATTACAACATGTACCTCGGGATCAAAACATCAAGGTCGATGCTCTTGCTAACTTAGGATCATCGGTCGACGATGATGAATTCAACTCGGGAACGATCATACAACTCATAAAATCGGTAGTGGAAGAAGGCCACGCTGAGATAAATTCGACAAGCTTAACCTGGGACTGGAGAAATAAATATATAAATTACCTGAAGACCAGAAAATTGCCCTCGAATCTTAAAAGATTGAGAGGTCTACGTATAAAGGCGGCCCGATTCAGCTTGTCCGAAGACGGTACCCTATTCAGGAGAATATTCGATGGCCCACTTTCCATATGTCTAGGATCGGGAGATACCGAGTATATTTTGAGGGAAGTCCACGAAGGCACCTGCGGAAATCATTCGGGCGCCAAATCATTGGTTCGGAAAGTAATCAGAGCCGGCTACTACTGGATCGACATGGTAAAAGATGCGAAAGAGTTCGTGCGAAAATGCGACGGATATCAGAGGCATGCTATGATGATTCATCATTCCGGGGAGCTGTTGCATTCGGTCTTGTCACCCTGTCATTCATGTAATGGGGAATGGGCATCGTCGGCCCCCTGCCATGGGCACCTGGTAAGGCTCAATTTATATTATTTATGAGTGACTATTTTTCTAAATGGGCGGAAGCCCAGAAATTTGAGAAAGTCAGGGAGATGGAAGTTAATTATTTCATTTGGGACCACATAATATGCCGGTTCGGAATGCCAGCCGAGATCGTGTGCGACAATAGGAAGCAATTCATCGGTAATAAAGTGAGCAAGTTTTTAGAGGACCATAAGATCAAAAGGATGCTATCAACACCCTATCACCCTAGTGGGAACGGGCAAGCGGAGTCTACAAAAAAACAATACTCCAAAGCCTCAAAAAGATGTTGACCGATGCGAAAGAAAAATGAAAGAAAATTTTGCCCGAATTCCTATGGGCATATCGTACGACCTCAAAATCCAGCATTGGGGGCACCCCATTCTCGTTGGTCTATAGTGTCGAAGCTCTAATACCGGTCGACGTAAGAGAACCGAGTCTCAGGTTCCGATATGCGATCGAAGGGTCAAATGACGAGACCATGAGTATGAGCCTAGAACTATTAGATGAGAGGTGTGAGGTCGCCCTCGTCTGGTTGGCCGCCCAAAAATAACGGATCAAGATGTATTACAATCGAATATCCAACCTCCGATATTTCAATATCGGGGACTTGGTGTTTAAGAAGGTGACATTAAATACCCAGAACTTGAACGAAGGGAAGCTGGGACCGAATTGGGAAGTTCCATATCGAATTATCGAGATCACCAGCACAGGATCATACAAACTCGAAGCAATGAACGGTGAGCAACTACCGAATAACTGGAACGTAACCAACTTGAAATGATACTACTGCTAAGGTACGACCTCATTCATTTCTTTTCTTTACATATATTATAGATTCGACTAACACTTGCAGGTAACGGTCAAGGAATGATGCAACTTTTAGGCCTGAAAGTACATGTTGCACTCTTTTTACCTTGAACCGGTTTTGTCCCAAATGGATTTTTCCGCAAGGTTTTTAATGCGGCAATAGTGGATCACGCTAACTTTAAATTGAAGATTGGTTATGGATCGGAGTCAAGGATCACATCGACAGTATCCGAGCCTTCTCTATGATCGGCCTCGAATACTGGGGGCCATCACCCTCGGATAATGATTTTATCAAGGAAAGAAACTTTGTGCTCGAACAATCTGGACTCGATAGATAGGATTTATTGTAAAGGCCAAACGGTTAAACGAACCATGCCCACATAGACCACTCAAGCCATAGCACGATGTTTGTACACATTTGCAACCTTGTATGTTGCGCACTGAAATAAAAGAAAGTTTCTACCTTGTAGATAAATGTTTTGTCTCTTAAAAACTACTATATTTCTGTTCCTTAAAGACATCGAGCCCAAGGGCCACCCCTATCCGGATCCAAGAGATCACCCTCACTCGGGGACTGTCGTCCAAGGCAAGCTCGGACGGCTCGGGCTATCAAAAATTGGGGGCATAAAACCTATTAGGCCCCGAACTTTAAAGGCTACGGCCATCCCTATTCGGGGACTGTTGTCCTATGCAAGACCTGATGGATCAGGTATCGAAGCCCGGGGTAATAAGACCATTGGGCAACACCCAAACTTAAAAGGCTGTGGCCATCCTAGAACGGCTCGGAGACGTTCGAGATCCGTAACCAAAACATAAGGCCTTCAAAATTTCTAAACCGGTTCAAAGGCTACCCTCGACAAAATTATAACCTAAAAATTCTAAGTAAGCACTACGGGGAGAGGTTCCGATCATGCCAAGCCCCCACGAATCTTAACCAAAATTACATTTAAAATGAGCCTTGTTCGAACCTCCGAACAAGACCTTATTATTGCGTGCTAAAGCATTCGAGATCTTTGCAATCGTAAAGAAAAAGCAAAAAGGAACAAACTTGAAAATTGTAGGAAGGGAAAAAAGAGCCTTGGATATATACATAAATCTTTACAAAGGCCAAACGGCCTCAACAAAAATACAAAAGAACAAAAATGAAGAAAAATCTACAAGGCACCTAAGAAGCCTGATTTTCACCGGAGCCCACCTCATCACTGGTACCATCGGGGTCTTCTCCGTCCTCGGATCCACCCAAACCCTTAGAGTCTTCCTTGTACTCGGGGTACGCCAACTTCTTGGCCTCGGCCTCAAGCCTCTTATCATTTTCGATCTCGGCCGATTAATCAAAGCCCCGGGCATGAACTTCTTCGAGAGCCTCCCTTCGGGACTACCACTTCACATATTCAACAATGGCTTTCAGGCAGTCCTGGGATGCCTCAACATCAGCTTTGTACTGGGCCACCATCTTTTCAGCATCGGCCCTAGTTATTTCCGCCACTAACTTGGCTGCTTCATGCTCCTTGGAAAGGGTATCCCGTGCGGTAACCGCCTGAGCCCAATTGATACTGGAGGCCTTTGATTTTTTAGGACCGGGCCTCAGCTTTCTCCCTCACCGCTCGAAGTTGGGCCTCCGCCGAGGCCAGCTGCTCCCGGGCAGTCTCCTTTTCCGAAGCCAATTGGTCTATTTTGCCCTTTAATTCATCGGCCATGGCCTTGACCTCGTCCATCTCGGCCCGGACCTGATCGACCCGATCAACCTTCTGTTGGACCTACGGATTCTGACCGTTAGTCACCGTGTCTAGCTCGTCATTACTAATTTTAAAGATTTTTACATGTTCTACCAGGTCGGCGTGTTCTTTCTGAGCTGCGTCCAACTCAGCTCGAAGGCTCTTGACTTCTCCCTCACGTTGCTCGTTGAGAAACTTATACATATATATATATCTTCTCAGCAAGCTCTTTGACTTCGGCCTCAAGTTGGCTCAGCTCATCCTGGTACCGTAGGAAGGTTTCATGGTGGAGCACCGATGCCTCCAAATATGAGAAGAGATGTTAGAATCATCAAGAACTAAAGTTGAAAAATAAAAATGTTTGGTAATACCTTACCGGTTCAGCGCTTGTTGTGCTTCGTTGAACAAGCATGGTGCATCCACCTCATTCATTTTTGACTGGTCTTCTTCAGTTACTAGGCACCGAAGGTAGCTAGCCATCTCGACAGGGGCAGAAAGAACTCGGGCATCCTCCGAGACGGTGATAACCACTAATCATTTCGGGCCGGGTCTGTGCTCGATGCGGGGAATCGATTGATCAACTTCGAGCTTGAGTTTGAACCACTGACCTTCGAGGATGGACTTTTCAACGGCACCTCTAAGTCGCCCAACCCGGTAAAGTCCTCTAGGGCGGATGAGTCTACACCATCAAAAAAGCATCAGAGGGGATCATCTGCTCCATGAACCCCTTCATTGGATCGCTCCTTCGTTGCCAGGGCTTCATTGAACATAGACTCTATGAATGAGGGCGATCCCGAAATATCTATAATACCGGGCAGAGCGGAACCGGCGTCTCAAGAAATCTCAGCCCTCACTTCGGCACCAGCCTCATGAACTTGAGGGGGATTAGACTCCATAGTTTCCCCCCCGACTGCCATCCGTTCCTCGGAGACAGACGACTCGTGACAAAGAGCTCGTCCTCCTCAGGCTCATCCCTGAGCCGGTAGAGCGAGTCCGAGTCAGGCACTCGGTAGCTGGAGCTTTCCTTTGACTTACAAACCAACCTTCTCCTTGGTTTCTTTTTCTCCAAGCTAGGAGAACTCGGAGCCCTCTTCCTTTTCTTCTCGCCTACTGAGGCTTCGGGCTACCCCGAGGTAGAAGAATCAACAGGCAAGTACTCATCCCTAACCGGAGGCCTATGATCGATGGTCTTAGGCAAACTTGCAAAAAGGAAATAAAAGAAATAAGAACGTGATGCTAGAAGAAGAAGCCTAACACGACTTATTCGGGAAAGAGATCATACCATGGTAACGGGCGTCCCAATGGCCCTTCGAGAGTTTGCGCCACGAGCACTCGAAGTAGGGCATCTGTGAAACAATGCCTTCGATCCAATCCTTTAACCGAGGGATAGCATTTGGGACTCGAGCAACAGTTGCACCCGCCACGAATACCAATGAGGAAAAGAGAGATGAACATGAAATCAACATTCAAAGGAAAATTATACTTACATGATGCATTCCACTTCTCGGGAAATGGCCTAGATTCGGCCGGAATCAAGTCTGAGGTCCTCACCAGATAAAGCATCCCTACCAGCCTCGATCCTGATCTTCGTCGATGCTTGAGAATGAGGCTTTACTAGCCCGGTGTATGAGCTTTATCAGTTCCCCTCGGAAGATTCGGGGACTATACAGACGGAGTAGATGATCCACGGTGAGCCGACAAAAGTCGATCTTGTTCACAAAAAATCGAAGGAGGATTACAATCCTCCACAGCGATGGGTGGATCTGACCGAGGCATACCTCGTACCTCTTATAGAAGTCTATAATGACTGAGTCTATCGGGCCCAGTGTGAAGGGATAAGTGTAAACACTTAGGTATCCATCAACATGGGTAGTAATGGCCTTTTCGGAGTCAGGGACCACTATGTCCTTGTCGGCCCAGTTGCAGTCCAATCGGACCGCGGGGAGGTCATCTTCGGTGATTGAGAAAATGTATCTCGATGCCTCCTCACACTGACCCTGCACCGAAGAAGGCTTATCAACCTTGAAGTCGTCAGCAATCGAACAACCCCGGGGAATAAACATCTTCAAGGGAGGTTTGGGAGCCAGTTTATCAGTGGCAATGTTAGCGGCGGACCTCCTGAAGTCAACCACATCGGGAGCAGTTTCATTAGTTTCGATAGTTGGTTGGGAGATAGAAGCGACCTTTTGGGGAGCATATTTGGAGGTTTTGGCCATTGTTATCTGCAAAAACTTGAAAAAGATAGAGAAATGCAGAAAGTTGGAGGCTCAGATGTGTTGGCTTGAGTAGAGGATAAGTAAAAGTTTTGCAACGTACTGAAAAGTCTTGAGTAACGAAGGTATTGAGGGATAAAAGAAGATTATAATATCTTGAAGGATCGAGGGTAGAAGCTTGGACGTACAGTGGAAAATGAACGAAGGATGGGATATTTATAGGGTTTCCACGATGTTTCACGTCCAGGGGCAGCCAACCGACGACTGACACGTATTTGAGGTCATTATGATGTGACTGATGAGTTGTTTCGATTTCTTTGTCATTTTGTGTCACAGCGTGTTGAAGAAGAGATCGAAGAACTCATGTCGTTCCTCGCCGTTTTCGTAAAACTTACTCTCCAAGAAACGATGGGACTATCTGTATACGGGTGAAACCATACCCATAAGCCGGCCTGGTTCCCGATAAAATAAATCGAGTAAGGAACGCGATGACATGAAACCAAAATCGAGGTAAGGGACTCACCGAGTCAGACATCGGGGGCACAACGCCCTCCCTCGAGTATATCGAGGCCATCACCCCCGGATCGGTCCAAATCTCAAGATACTTCGGAGAGCATTATTGAGCGATCGAACATGATTAACGGAAGGTTGTGATATCCGCGATCAATCGGGTATCACAACGCAGATCTTAGCACGTATCGACAGGAATTCAGTAATTAGTTAAACGGGAGATATTTTACCTTTTATAGAATTGTACTTAGGGTAAAACTCCCCCACTATATAAAGGGGAGTCTAATTATTCATTAAGCACATTGTAACAGGCATCCCAAAGCAATAGACTATTATTTTCACTGTTATTCATAACTCTTTTTCTTGCTCATCAGTATTGGCCATTGTGAGCTCGGATCGAGGGTGAATATTTCACTAAGGTTGGAATCCTCGTCCTCACATGGTTTGAATTTACTATATCTTTATTTGTTCCATCTAACTCAATTTATCTTTTTGTATCAAATTAATCCGCGTATACTTAAAACCACTTACAAATTTAATTGTTATCCGATCTTGAGGGTAAACGAAATATATCTCTTGTTACTTTTTCATTATTTCGTTCTTTTACTTATCTTTTAGAATTTCTTAAAATAGTTTTACTTTAAGAGTGTACTCAATAAAATTATTCGGATGTTCTCAAATAAATATTTTAATTTATAATTCAGGTTAAATTTCAAATCCTTAAGCATGTTTCAAACTTTCAAATCAAGTTCAAAATCTCAAAATTTATCTAACTTGGAAGAAATGGTCAATGGTCGGAGTAACATCGACAAATTGAAGGTGTTAATTTAAAATCCTTAAGGTTGACCCTGGAAAAGGATTAGCAACTCAAATATATCATCCAAATAACCATGATGAAATATAAAGAGCATATCTTCAAAAAAATCTTTTCCACGCTCGAAATCATAATTTTTCTTAAAGAAAATTTATGATAAATTTGTCGCTTTGATCGTCAAAGGATTGTTAAGTATTATAGACTGGAGTATATTATAACCAAATATGTGATTTTTTGCTTTACTTGATTTAAAATGAATTCATTAATAAGGGGGAGGGGGGATGTATTTTTAAGTATAAGGTTTACACCTCGATAGATGCACCAAGGTTGAAGCAGTGTTGAATGTCATTTCTCACTTATTTAAATGTGACACTGGTCTCATCTAATTTCACTCCTCTATTTGAGGATATGAAAACGTTCGAAGCAATAGTAATACCCAACAAGAGTCAGGGTCGAATTCCGCAGGGAGCTATGTGAATGGGTGTTAGTAGTATATATCTTAGCGCGTGAGTTTGTATAACTAAATTTGCACTTCCGCAATAATTGATTTTGTTTGAAAATATAAATCAAACTACGATTGCGATTTAAAAAATGAAACTAAGAAAATATTTTTGGTTGTTTTTCAAATGATATAAAAGGCCTAGGGCTAAGACCTTCACCTAGGTGTTTGCCTAATGGGTTATAAATTTTAAAGCTTGTTTTATTTGTCGGGGTATATTATAGCTATCAACACTCAAGTACCCACTCATTACTTCTCGGTCAGATAGTGGTTTTGCCCAATTTGGCTTTCTCAAGTCCAAATGGGTATTGAACAAAATAGTTGATAATAAGCTCAAGTCGGGTTTCTAACTCTAGGTTCAACCCTTTAATTGGGTCTATCAATATCTCGATTGACCCAATTTCTTGCTAGCCAAGTTTTCCTAGACTAAGTCTCTCTTTCTCAAGTAGAGACCAAGTCAAATAGGCATGAAATAATGTTTGCAACCATTAATTCTTCACATAAAAGCAAGAACTATGCGAGATAATCAACACCCAACCATAAACAAGCAATAAATCAAACACCCATTAAGTTTATACACTAGAGTTGGGTTACAACCCTAGTGAAAATCTAGTTACTCATTCTTAAATTGGAAGAAAAAGAAGAAGTGATAATTAAACCCATATTGATAATTAAAATGATGAAATCAATATTCAAAAATCTCAAAATAGCAAACTATACTAGAAAGAGTAAAAGAAAATCGTCTACTGCAGCACCTGATATCAAAACTTAACCTAAAAAAGTGAAACTCTTCTATTTATATAGTGTTGGAATTTTCGGACAAAAATGCCCTTTCGGAGGTTCTGCGGCCACACAATTGCATGTGCGATCCGTACTTTGCTTCAACATGATAGTATTGGAAACCTGCGGCCGCACAATTCTAAACTGCGGCCGCACTTCTCTCTTTCTGCGGACAACACAAATATGTCTGAGGCCGCACCATGCTCTTCTGCGGTCCACACAAATGTGGTTGCAGCTGTATCATGCTCTTCTGCGGCTGCACAATAATTGTGCCGTCAGCACTCTTGTTGAACTTGAGATGTAGGTTCTCTGAACTTTGGCTTTTACCCAGTTTATGTGGCCGCACAATTTCATGTGCGGTCCGCATCTTGCAACCTTCTCTGATGGAATTGCTTCATGACCTGCGGCCGCATATGGTATTCTGCGGACCGCACTTTTAGCTTTTGTGCTGCTTTTGTACTTAAGTTCATATTACTCCTTCTTGAAGTAGATTTCATCTTTGGAGCTCATCTTCCAATATTCCTACAATTAAGCATATTTATCAGTTTTCGGGAACACAATTAAGCGATTTTGAACTAAAACGAAAGCAAAAAGGCGCTAATAAGTAGTCAAAATCCCCACTTATCAACTCTTCCAAACTTAAGCTTTTGCTTGTCCTCAAGCAAATAAGGTAATTCCGATCTCCACAAGTTAAGAGCCATTCCTGCTAATCAAAGGTGAATCAATCACATATCAATTGGGACCAACAATTGCCCACGATACTTATGAATTATCAACAAGGCAACACGTTAAACTTTTAAGCACGAATAGTTCTAATGTGACACTTGAGCGTCAAGAGTTGACTTTATTCATAAAGGAAGCTCACACTTTCATGTAGGTCATTGTGTATCTCACTTAAGAATATAGCACTCAATTCACAGGTTTGTGAAAGGTTCACTCATCTCTCTCAAAAGAATGTCGCAAGTACGACATTAAGTACCATAGGATTGCCCCTCATGTGAATCACCACTAATGTAAGTTTACTCGGCTTAAAATCACGTAAATCTTTTTCGGGATACAATGAAGGCTTTTGGAATAAGATTGGATACGCTATGATAGAACAGGTTCATCTTTCCTTAAGCACTCCATTTTCTTTTATCGGCTCATTCTTTTGCCAACTCTTTGAAGCATTTTATTTTCCTTAGGGGAACTGGAGTGACTTAATATCACTCTTTCTTGGCCATGTTATTCATTTTCTCATTCTTCGCTTTTTCCATGCTTTGCATCTATACTTTTCTTTGAATCCCTTCAACTTTTCAACTTATTCACTTTCTTTTTGCATTTTTCTTTTTGTTCTTTCTTTTTCTTGCCTTTCCTTCTCTTCATTTATTTTCTCTTTTGCCTTGATACTTTTTTTTTTCAAACTCCTCATCTCTCCCCCAAACTTACGTTTTTAGCCAATTATTTTACAAGAGTGTTAAGGAAAGCTCGGGTGCCAAGAGAGGGTCACAACAAAATAGGTAAAGGCTTGTAACGTGGTGATCAAATGAGAAAGGTTTTAATCTCAATTGGGTTGACAAGGGATAACAACTTTGGTGGCCATGAAAAATTTCAAACGGGTCAAGGAGAGCCTACAATCACTTCTCAAGCCAAGCAAAACTTAAAATTTTGCCTAGAAACACATTTGGGACAAGTTCTAGACCATTCGCATGGGTACTTGGACTTGCACCAACAACATCTCACCTCTCACGCAGTTGGATTGTTAAAGCGGATAGAGTCGAGGGCCCATAACGACTATATTCAAGATTGAAAATCACTATGATTCGACTAAACCACTCGATGATTGCCTAAGTCAACACAAGAGTCACAAGCTCACTAACTAGAGCTATTTCTTTCCCAAAACCTTGTTTTTAACCATAAGCACGCAGTTAAGTGTGTTGGTACCAAGTGAAGCCTGCTTGACTCTCCGAGCCTGACTCAATTAGGTCTTTTTATTCATTATTACTACTATTCTTACCTAAACACCAAAAACGGACTCAATCCCTTAAGAAGGTTGTCACGCCATCTATCGTTCGGAAGAGTCACCTGGTTCACACAAAAATTACCTTTGGAAAGAATCGTGGCATTAAGAAAACCAAAGGCTTATTGTTCACTAAAACATAAAAAGAAGCTACTAGATTAAACATAGACTAATAAGAAAACAGAATAAAGAAGCTAAAAAGCAAACTACTGAAAGCATAATAAATATACATAATAGAGGAAAAGAGAGAATATATACATCAAGAGAGAACATAGAGAATATATATACATAATAAAGAGAAAGAAGAAAATATTATCAGTTATTACAAACAAAATGTCTAAAAGTCATCCAAATAGAAAATAACTCCACCCCCTCGAATAAAAATAAGCATTGTCCCCAATGCTTAATCAAAACAAGAATAAAGAAGGGTAAGAGTGAAAAAGACTCCCTATGTGGCCTTGGACCTCCGTGTCCATAAAAGCGTCGCCGCCCCTAGTCTCCTCTAACTGGATCTCATCATCATCGACTTTGGGAGTAACTGGGATGGTGAACATTTGGCGCACTGCCTCAGCAATGTCGGCAGCCAGGTCTGGCTCCTCAGACTGGCCAGCTGGTGCCACTGGAGCTGATGGTACTGCTGGATCTGTTGGTGCTGGTGGGTCTGACCCAATGAGCATATCAAATAAAAGATCACTAGTTGCTACTATCTTAGTCACCTCTCTCCTCAGCATGTCAACTGATTTCCTACACGCCTGGGATTTCTTCATTTTCTTTACCTGCTTCCCCAGCTCCTCAATCACTGCTCCATGTGCTACCAAGGTGTCCATGATGGTGGTTTGGTTCTCCAAGATCTTCTTCAATGTATCCTCCATTGTCGGAGGAATCCGGGGTGCCGGAGTGGATGATTGTTAGGATCACAATCCATGCGCGCCCTGGGGACTGGCTTAGGACATGCCTTGTCCTTAGCCCAAGACTGAGCATCGCTCCCGCGTGCACAGCCCAATCCTCAAGCTTGACATTCGCGTAGTGCATCCGCGACTAGCTCGTGCCTTGCCCGAGTAAGGAAACCTTTAGTCTTTGGCCATTGTCATGCGCCTCTTTCGTGCCATGCCCATACATAGCCCTCTTGCAGCACGCTTCCATTCCGAAGCAGTGCAGTGTCGCCCACACCTGCACCTTTAGGCTAACGGACCCTTGCTTGCATGGCTGAACCAAAGCCATGCTCACAAGTCGACACATGATGCCCCTATGACAGGTGCATCAAGTATCCAATCGGCGTGGAGGTCTCTTTCCAACACTTGGCAGCCCGCGGGGCTGGCCGTTCCACAATAGCAGCCTCTACTACCCTATTGATGCCCAACGCAGGCCCTAAGGCGTTGCGCAGCCCATACAAGTTCCCAAACTCGTATGGATACCTTTGACACTCCCTTGAGTCATCTAGGCAGGCCCTTGGGGTTCGCCCCAAGGTAGCTCGTTCTATACGGCTCGGTGGCAGCGCGTATGGGGGAGGCAGGTCGGAGCTTTCATCACCTATACCCCCCTTATATATGCTTAAAATTAAAAAGCCCAAGTTGCCCGAGTAGACTGCTCTACGTCAGACCATCAGAAGGCTCCTTTCTCACCAGTTCTTGGCCGAAATTACAACCCCAAAGTGCGGGTTGTAACATCCTCCCACACTCATAATGTCATCGCCCCGATGACACATCATGGCTTAAGACATCCCGGAGTCTGCCCCCTCAGGTATGCCCATTCAAGCTCCCTTTGTCCTGTGGGTTGGACTTCCTCGAAGTCCTTTCTCAAAAGGAGTCGTGCCCCATGCACTCCTCCCCCAAGTATCTTCCAAGCGTGCCTCTGCACTTCACCTCCATTCGGTGTTCACTTGGAAAGTGCCTCCGCACTGGCACCCTCTGGTGTCTAACTTTGTGATTGACCCACACTAGTCAAATCACACCATGACCCTCACGGCCTTCATGTCCGTCTGAAGCTTTCCTTCACAGGTTAGCACATTACGTGCTCTTTTGACGTCGCTCCCGTAGCCTCAAGATGCCCTCTTTGGCATAGCTCCCGCAGCCTTTCGCTCACGTAGCTCTAAGATGCCTTTGGCATGGCTCCCGTAGCCTTTCGCTCCCGTAGCATTAAGACGCCCTCTTTGGCACGGCCCTAGTAGCTCACTCGCTCACATGGACTTCAAACGCCTCTTCCCGAGATGGGACATATGAACTAGACTCAGAAGGCTAGGGCTGTCTTCCTCGGCTTATTGTGGCTTTCTTACTGATTACCCTTTGGAGGGCGAGGGGTAAATTGCTTTTGCCTCTGCCTCTGAAAGGTTCACCCCTCCCCTTTGATGTATCACCACGACCTCGTGATCTAACCATTTTCTGTAACAAACAATAGCAAGAGTCAGTTCTAGTTCAAGTGCAGATAAACAAAAAAAAATATGTTTGCAGTGAAGGGAAGTGCGGCCCGCACAATTGCAAGTGCGGCCGCAGCCTTGGTTGTGCGGACCACACAATTTGGACTTGCAGCCGTAGAGATGAAACTGCGGTCCGCACAATTTTGAGTGCGATCGCACATCTGAAGTGCGGTCCGCACAATTGTCAGTGTGACCGCACTATGAGTACCTCTAAATGGAAACTCTCTGAAGACAGAGTTTGGCCTGATCTGTGGCCGCACACACTTTTCTACGTCCGCGATGAGTTTACTGCGGTCTGCACAATTGCAAGTGCGGTCCGTACATTATTGCCTTACCAACTGCCCTAGTCAACACATATGCGGACCGCACAATTTCTTGTACGACCGCAAATTTCAAAATTAAGTCGGGCAGATTCCTTAAGGGTTTCAATTTATGCACAAATTGAACATGGTAATAACAATTAAACATGATAATCAGGATACCCTTTCCCCAAATAGCAATTAGGAGTTAACCCATACAATTTAAACCCCGCATGGATAGAAAATTGACTTCTAATGACAAATGTTCTAAAATAACTAACAAATTGTAAACTAAACTAAGAAAATTAAAGAATCCTAGAAATGATTTGAACATACCAGTAATGAAGCAGTGCTAAGGAATGATCACAGATGCGTATCTAGGTGGTAGATGATTGAATAGATGTGTGCAAAGTTTTAGCCATTTTTTGAGTGCTCAGAGAATGAAAAGTTTGTACAGTAGCTTTAGCATTACTATTTATACAAGAAGGACAAGTGCAGCCGCATAATTCCTTCTACGGTCCGCACTCTGCTACCTGGAGGTTCACATTCCTTTGATGATCTGCGGTCCGCAGATTTAGCTATGCGGCCGCTGTGCGGCCGGACTTTGGTTGTTTCTCTGACAAACAAACTTCAGAGAGTTTGCATTTTTTAATCTCAATTTGTGCGGCCGCAATTGCCTTATGCTGTAGCATTCAAAATTGTGCGATCCAAACTTTCTTACTTAGCCAATTTTTCTGAGCACAGTTCCTATAAAGCACATTTATTCCTGCAACATACTTCAAATCGAGTTAGCACAAAATAAGACCTATCTAAAAAAGAAGAAAAGAAACATGGGTTGCCTCCCATGAAGCGCCTGATTTAACGTCGCGGCACGACGCAGATTACCATCACTTCAAATGAATCACTGCCATCACATGTCCATCATTAGCTTGTCCTAAATAATACTTCACCCGGTGACCATTGACTCGAAATACCTCATCATTTTTGTTTTTCAAGTCCAATGCACCAAAAGGTGTCACACCCACAATTTCAAAGGGACTACTCCATTTAGATTTCAATTTTCCGGGAAACATCTTCAATCGTGAGTTGAACAACAAAACAAGATCGCCCACCTTGAACTCCTTGTTTCGGATGTATTTGTCATGAAGGTACTTCATTCTCTCTTTGTACAAGGAGGAACTTGCATATGCATGGTACCAGAACTCATCTAATTCATTCAATTGTTCAACCCGCAGGTTAGAGGCTGCATCTCAATCAAGATTTAACTTCTTTAAATCCCACATGGCTTTGTGCTCGAGTTCCACTAGAAGATGAAAAGCTTTGACAAACACCAACCGGTATGGAGACATCCTGATAGGAGTTTTGAAAGCAATTCGATAAGCCCATAGTGCATCATCAAGCTTCTTTGACCAATCCGTCCGGTTAGCATTCACTATTTTGGACAAAATACTCTTTATCTCCCGGTTGGAGACTTTCACTTGACCGCTTGCTTGCGGATGATAGGGAGTCGTGACTTTATGAGTGACACCATACTTGGTGAGTAAGGTATCGAAAGCTTTGTTGCAAAAATGCGACCACCCATCGCTTATGATAGCCTGTGGAGTACCAAATCTTATGAAAATATTCTTCTTCAAAAATGCCACCACACTTCTCGCTTCATTATTGGGTAGAGCAACGGCCGCAACCCATTTAGACACATAATCAACCACAACCAAGATGTAGGTGTTTCCACAAGAACTCATAAAAGGGACCCATGATGTCAATACCCTACACATCAAAGATATCAATCTCCAAAATTGTAGTGAGAGGTATTTCATTCTTTTTCGAGATTCCACTAGCCCGTTGGCATTCATCACATCTTTTTACCATATCACTTGCATCTTTGTAGAGAGTGGGCTAATAGAAACCACAACTTAGCACTTTAGCCTCTATTCTTGCTCCACCATGGTGGCCACCATACGACGAAGAATGACAAGCTCCAAGGATTTCACATTGTTCTTCCTCTGGTACACATCTTCTAATCACTCAATCCGTACAAATCCGGAAAAGGTACGGTTCATCCCAATAATAGTCTTGACAGTCCCGTTTGAGTTTCTTCATTTGGTTTGAAGAGAACTCATCTGAGATGATACCACTTACAAGAAAATTTGCTAGATCTGCGAACCATGGCACCTCTTTTATTGAAATAGCCAAGAGTTTCTCATTGGGGAAGAAGTCATTGATTTCAAGGCCATCATGTGGCCTCCCTCCTCCTCCAAACGAGACAAGTGGTCCGCCACTTGGTTTTCACTTCCTTTTTGATCTTGGATGTCTCTATCAAACTCTTGCAACAAAAGTACCCATCTCATCACCTGGGAATTTTGGAATCTTTCTTACTCATAAGATAATGAAGTGCAGCATGATCCGTATGGACAATCACTTTTTCACCCATCAAGTATGGGCAGAACTTCTCAATACCAAACACAATGTTAATGAGCTATTTTTCGGTAACAGTATAATTGACTTAGGCATCATTCATGGTCTTACTAGCATAGTAGACCGGATGAAAAATTTTGTTGATACGTTGCCCCAAAACTTCTCCAACCGCTACATTACTAGCATTACACATGAGCTCAAAAGGAATACTCCAATTAGAAATGGTGATGATATGAGTTATTGTCAACTTGAACTCGAGCAATTCAAAGGCTCGCATGCAATCATCATTGAAGTGAAATTTAGCATCTTTCTCCAAAAGCTTGCACAAGGGGTTCACCACTTTGGAAAAAACCTTTATGAATCGTCGGTAGAACCCTGCGTGACGTAAGAAACTTCTCACTCCTTTCACAGATGTTGGAGGTGGAAGTTTAGAAATCACCTCTATTTTCGCCTTGTCGACCTCAATGCCCTTCTTTGAAATTTTGTGGCCAAGGGCAATAACCTCCACGACCATGGAGTGGCATTTCTCCCAATTCAACACCAAGTTCGTTTCTTCACACCTTGCCAATACTTTATCCAAATTTGCCAAGTATTCATCAAAGAAATTCCCGACTACCGAAAAGTCATCCATGAAAACTTCAAGGTAGTCCTCTACCATATCCGTAAAGATTGCCATCATACACCATTGAAAAGTGGCTGGTGCATTGCACAAGCCAAATAGCATCCATTTGAAAGCGAAAGTGCCATAGGGACAAGTGAAAGTTGTTTTCTCTTGATCTTTCGGGGCAATAAGGATTTGATTGTAGCCCGAATATCCATCTAGAAAGCAATAGAACGCCTGACCGGCCAACCTATCAAGCATTTGGTCAATAAAGGGTAGTGGGAAATGGCCTTTCCTTGTGACTTTATTTAGCTTCCGATAGTCCATACACACTCTCCACCCGGCCACCGTTCTTGTTGGAATCAACTTGTTCTTATCATTGGTGACCACAGTTATGCCCCCTTCTTCGGGACACATTGCACCGGAAAAGTCCACGAACTGTCGAAAATAAAGTAGACCACCCCCGCATCCAACCATTTGATAATCCCCTTTTTGACCACATCTTGCATGGCTTCATTGAGTCTCTTTTGATGTTCAATTGATGGCTTGGAATCTTCCTCCAAGTTAATCTTGTGCATGCAAAATGTGGGGCTTATTCCCTGAATATCCGCCAAAGTCCACCCAATAGCTTTCTTCCTCTTGTGGAGCACCGCCAATGTAGAGTCAACCTGCACGTTAGTCAAACAAGAGGAAATAATAACTAGTAAAGTAGAACAAGGGCCAAGGAATTCATACCTGAGATATGGAGGCAATGCCTTCAACTCCAAGATAAGAGGCTCTTCAATTGAATGCTTTGTAGGTGGAGTTTTCCTATTCTTAAGATCCAAGGAAATCTTCTGGGGTGCATAGTTGTACGACCCCATTCCTTGGAAAGAATTAACAATTCCATGAAGCCATCCATCTCGTCATCATCAAAATTTAGCAAGGCAGCCTCCAACATGTCACCCACATTAATCATGGCATTTGTATCATCAATAATCACATCGGTCACCAAGTCCACAAACGAACATACTTCATTGCTATTCGGTTGCCTAATAGATTTGCACACGTGGAACACTACCTTTTCATCACCCACCCGGAAAGTGAGGTCACTGGCTTCCACATCAACAAGAGCCTTCCCCGTAGCAAGGAAAGGTCTACCAAGAATAATCGGGACCTCATAGTCTACTTCACAATCAAGAATAACAAAATCCACCGGGAGAATGAACTTGTCAACTCGAACCAATACATCCTCAATCACCCCCAACGGTCTTTACATTGTACGATTGGCCATTTGTAATCTCATAGATGTGGGTCTTGGTTGTCCAATTCCCAATGTCTTGAAAACCGAATAGGGCATCAAATTGATACTCGCCCCAAGATCACAAAGAGCTTTTGCAAACTCGACATTTCCAATGATACAAGGGATTGTGAAAGCACCGAGATCTTCCAACTTATGAGCCATCGAATGCACGATTGCACTCACTTGGTGTGTGACTTTGATAGTTTCAAAATACATCGACCGCTTCTTTATCACCAAGTCCTTCATAAATTTTGCATGGGCATTTGCTCCAAAGCTTCAACTAAAGGCACATTTATCGAGAGACTCTTCATCATATCAATGAACTTTTTGAATTGATTCTCGCCGTTTTTCTTGGCAAGCCTTTGAGGATAGGGAGGAGGTGGCTTAGGCAATGGTGCCTTAGATTTTTTCACCACCAGTTCCGGTATGTCAATCACATGATCCCTAGATGGTTTCACATCCTCTTGAGTCTCTTCCACCATGTCATCAATATCAGTCTGCACTTCCCTATTTGCGTGCACAACATTGTTTGGAATCTTCTCTCCCTCTACAAGTTGCTCATCATCCATAAGTTGCCTTTGACTTGAGGTAGGTGCATTCCCACCTCTTCCACTTCTTGTAGTGACGACCATGGCATGCCCTGTATTGTTCCCACCCTTCGGGTTCACCACCATATCACTTGGTAGTGCCCCCTTAGTACAAGAATTTAAAGCTTGAGAGATTTGACCCACTTGCACTTCTAAGTTTCGTATTGACGTGTTGTGTGAAGCAAGTTGGGCATTGGAATCGGCATTCTTCTCCATCATTTGCTTGAACATGTTCTCAATACGACTCATTTCATTATTGGAGGAACTAGGACCATGAGAAGGATAAGGAGGTGGGTTGCTGAGAAATGGGGATTTTGACTATTTATTAGCGCCTTTTAGCTTTTGTTTTAGTCCAAAAGCGTTTAATTGTGTTCCCGAAAACTAATGAAATATGCTTAATTACAGGAATATTGGAAAAGGAGCCTCCAAGATGAAATCCAACTCAAGATGAAGTGATATGAACTCAAGGACAAAAACAGACACAAAAGCTTAAAGTGCGGACCGCAGAACATTATCTGCGGCCGTAGATTATGCAGAAGAACTTATCATAGATCTGTGAGAAGTGCAGTCTGCACAAGAAATGTGCGGCCATAGAAGCTAGTCAAGAGCAAATATTCAGAGAACCTGCATATCAAGTTCAACCGAAGTGCAGACCGCACATTTATTGTGCGGTCGCAAAAGATAAGCTACGCGGCCGCAGTTGCATTTGTGCGGTCCACAGAAGAGCCATGTGCGGCCGCACTCAGAAATGTGCGGACCGTAGAAAGAGAGAGATGCGACCGTAGTTCATAATTGTGCGCCCACAAGATTCCATTCCTGTCAGGTTGAAGCAAAGTGGGGACCGCACATGGAATTGTGCGGCCGCAGAACCTTCGAAAGGGCATTTTTGTCCGAAAATTATAGCTCTATATAAATAGAAGAGTTTAACTTTTTAGGTCAAGTTTTTGACATCAGTAGCTACAGTAGCCGTTTTACTTTACTCTCTTTAGTAGGTTTTGCCATTTTGAGCTTTTGAAACATAGATTTCTTTATTTTAATTATCAATATAAGTTTAATTATCATTTCTTCTTCTATTTCTTCCGTCTTAAGCATGAGTAGCTAGATTTTCACTAAGGTTGTGACCCAACCCTAGAGTGTAAACTTAATGGGTGTTTGATTTATTGCTTGTTTATGGTTAGGTATTTATTATTTAGCCTTGTTCGTGCTCTTAGTTGTAGAATTAATGGTTGCAAATATTAGTTCATGCTTATTTGACTTGGTCTCTATTTGAGAAAGAGAGACTTAGTCTAGGGAAATTTGGCTAACAAGAAATTGGGGTGAATCAAGAGATTGATAGTCCCAATTAAAGGGTAGAATCTAGAGATAGTAAAACCCAACTTGAGCTTTGTATCAAGCATTTTGTTCAACACCCATTTGAACTTGAGAAAGCCAAATTAGGCAAAGTCACTCTCTGACCGAGAGGTATTTAGTGGGTATTCAAGTGTTGACAGCTATAATACACCCTCGACCAATAAAACAAGTTGTAAAGTTTACAACCCGTTAGGCAAATACCTAGGTGAAGGTCATAGCCCTAGGCCTTTTACAGTATTTGAAAAATAACAACAAAAACTATTTCTTAGTTTTATTACTTAATCTTGCAATCTTAAATTGGAATAGACATAGAACAAGCATCAATTTGTGAAAGTGTAATTTGAGATAGTTCATACTCATACACTGTAATTTATACTCCTAAATCCCACGTATAGCTCCCTGTGGAATTTGACCCCGACTCTATGTTAGGTATTACTATTGCAATCGACCGTTTCATAACCTTGAATTGAGGTGTGAACTTGGACGAGATCAATTGCTCGGTTATTGATTCATCGGGGGCCTTTGAAAACCCGACCCCCGATTTCCTTGGTTGTTGTTCCACCCACCTTGGTTATTGCGTCCCCAATTGCCTTGATTGTTATTGTTTTGTCAATTCCCTTGGTTATTGCTTCCACTCCAATTGCCTTGATTGTTTCTGTAAGGACCCGTAAAAATTTTAACCAAAATACTCGGGATTTCGTGGTGCCAAGATAGATTCCTGCATTTTAGGAATTTAGGAAGTAAGGCAAATTTGGGGCTGATGGCATGTGGCATAACTGAAACTGTGTTAAGTGAACCTTGATCTTCATTCGAGGACGAATGATCTTAAGTGGGGGAGGATGTAAGGACCCGTAAAAATTTTAACCAAATTACTCGGGATTTCGTGGTGCCAAGATATATTCCTGCGTTACTACGCGATTCAGACTTTTTGGATTGAATAGTACCCTACGGACTGAGAGGAAAATGTTTCGCAGAAGAACACATTTCTGCGACGCATTATGCAGCCGCATAATCACTCTGTGGATCGCATAATGGCCGCAGAGTGAAGCAGTAAGTTTGGCCAACTTGAGGTCAATTTTGCGGTCGATTATGCGACCGCATAATGGATATGCGGACCGCATCTCGATCGCATAATCCCTCTTGAGTTTTTGCGAAGGGAGTTCTGCGATGCATTATGCGACCGCAGAACGAGTATGTGGACCGCGTACTGGTCGCATACCTGGGCCGTAAGTCCAGGCCCCTGAGGGCCATTTCTGTGGTCACTTTGCGGACCGCATAACCATTATGCGGTCGCATATGCGACCGCAGACTTGCGTCGGGGCATCATTTTTCTTAATTTAAAACCCGACCCCCATTCCGTTAAAACACCCATTAAGAAGCTCATTTCTCATATTTCTAGTGAGAGAGAGAGAGGGTTCTAGAGGGAGGGCCTAATTTTTATCAATTGATCTTCAACCATCACTCAAGGCTTGAAAATACTCAAGTAGAGCACCAAATTCTTCATCCAAAAAGGTAAGATTTCATCACCCCAGCTCTTAATTTTAAACATAGATATAATGGGGTACTAGGGCAATACTTCATGGGTATGAGAGTGGTTCATCTTGCATGCATGTAATAAAGAGTGTGGGAAAAATAAAGAGTGAACTAGAACTATGAACATTTTCCTAATTTTGGGTTCAATTTGTATATTGCTAAATTAGATTGAGGTTGGTAAAGGTTCCGGATAATTGTAGAGTCTAAAGAAGTGCAATTGAGGTATGTATGGCTAACTCTTTTCTTCCTAGAATCGAACTCCTGGTATCCGAATAATTGGTGTAAGTTTCGACTTGATCTTACTAGAATTGTTTGCCTTAGTGTGTTGGGTTGAAAGATTTATGTTCCCTAATTATTTTAGATATTTACCATGCCATCATGCTATTTGAGAATGTAACTATGATTTTTCCAAGCTCCTTCCCTTATGTGTGCAATGCCTTATGTGATGGTGCCTATCGATATGAATGATGACGTTATTTGAACGAATAAAAAGGGAAAGACTTGAATTGTAAAATGTGCCCAAGTGTCAAGAACTATTTAATAAATGAGGCTGTTTGTGCCATGTAATGAAAGATGGGAAAGAGATGTGAATTGAGTGGGCAGTTGAAATAGGTTATGTCTTAAGTGAGATGGCTTAGCCGATCGGGCCGAGATCGGATGCCAAGCTGTACACATGGTGGCATTTGTATTGGGATTATTGAATTACATTGTGGATATGGATATGTATCACTTGAGATGGCTTAGCTGGTCGGGCCGATACCGGACTCCGTGTAAAAACACGGTGGCATTGTGAGTTGTGGTTTTGGCACTAAAGATTATTAATCTAAAAAGTTGGAATGATTGTATTGGAAACTATATGACCCTTACTTGGTGTTTTCTTTGTATTTCTATGAAACCCTTATTGATTATTATGACTGCATTCTCCTTGTTTCACTATTCATTCTGCTAAGATTGGTGTTTGCCTTACATACTAGTACTATTCGACAGTACTAACGTCCCTTTTGTCGGGGGCGCTATATCTTTGAATGGATGTAGGTGGTTCTATTGCAGATAGTGCCGATCGCAGATAGGTGGTGCTCTCCTTCTCTCCTCACAGCAGTCTTGGTGAGCCCTATTTCTACCAGGGGTCATGTAGTCCTTCTTTTGTATATGTTTTCATATTTTTAGGTATAGCCGGGGACTTGTTGCTAGCATTGTCATATTGCTCTTTTTTACTCTTAGAGGCTCCGTAGACGTTTATGTGGGTCATGTATGTATGTTGGGGTGGTCGTTATATCGAGTTGTATTTTTGGAACTTAACTATGGCATAATGTATATAAGGAAAAATAAACTAGCAATGTTTATATATTTATATAACTGATCCCCCCTGTTTTACAAATGGTGATGCGATCCCTTTTTGGATTATGAATGAGTCGGGTAGGAAAGGTTTAATAGGCTTGCTTGACTGGGTTCACTCGGTTGAGTACCGGTCGCGCTCCCCGAGGTTGCGGTGTGACAAACTTGGTATCAGAGCCTAAGGTTTTAAAGTGTCCTAGGATGTCTCGGAGCCGTGTCTAGTAGAGCCCTTCTTATCGGTGTGTTGTCGACCACATCTATAATTAGGGGGCTACTTGGACATTTAAGAATGATACCCTTCATTGTTGTTCTATATTGTGCGATAGAGCGGAACGTGAGGTTGTTTTCCCCTAACTCGTGCATTGTTCTAACTTTCAGTAAATGGCACATAAGAAGAGAGCGAGAATTGGCCAAGAAGCCAATACCACCCCAAGAGTGGTTGTTGATCCCTTACTTGATAATGCGGGTGAGGATAATCCCCCTTCTATCACACTGCCTGATTCGTCTATTCCAGAACATACTGCCGCAGTTCCTTCACTCGCGGAGGATGCCACAATCCCTCCCACCGATATATATGTTCCACCTCCAGCCCCAGCTCCAGGTCCCGGTATTTCTGATGGGGATCATAGGGGAGCTATTCAGATGCTGACTCAATTAGTAGCTTCTCAGGCCCAGAGGTCAAATGTTGCACCCACCTTATTTAGCTCGCAAGAGGATTCTTCTGGTTCCAGGGTAAACAGGTTCCGTCAGTTAGACTCTCCAGTGTTCATAGGTACTGATCCCGGGGTAGACTCTCAGAATTTTATTGATGAGATGCATATGACTCTCCAAGTTATGTGTGCTACGGAGATAGAGGGAGTAGAGTTGGCCTCTTATCGTCTGAAAGGGGTGGCATATTCCTGGTTCGAGATATGGGAAGATTCCCATGAGGAGGGGAGCCCTCCGGCGAGATGGAGTGAGTTCGCAGATGCCTTCATAGACCATTTCTTGCCTACCGAGACTAAGGCAGACCGTGCTGTGGAGTTTGAGACCCTTAAATAGGGTAGTAGGAATGTGTGGGAGTATCACATGGAGTTCGTGCACCTGTCGAAGTATGCTGTTCATATGATGCCGACTATGGAGGCAAGGGTGCATCGATTTGTGCAGGGCCTTAGCCATTTTGTTATTAATGAGGCTGCCACAACTTCTCTAAATTCTAACATGAACTATGGAAGGATGGTGGCAATTTCCCAAGCTACGGAGGCTCCAAAGTTAAAGCTCAGAATGGAACTAGAAAGTAGTAGTAAGGCCTGATCAGCGGGCAACCTTAGGGATTCATTCGGAGGTGGGAGATCAAATTTTTGGGAGGATCATCAGGGTCGTCTCAGTCTTATGCTCAGTCTTCAGCTAGTGCCCCGCCATCAGGGCACGGTCAGCAGCAGAGGAGTCGCTTTAGGCCTGGTCAGGGAAGCAGGGGGTCCCACCAGGAGGGAGATTCTAGCAGCAACAGAGGGCCCCATGCCCTAAGTGTGGGAGGATACATTCGGGAGTCTGCTACCTGGACATGCCAGTATGTTATGGATGTGGAATGAGAGGTCATATTCAGAGGGAGTGTCATGCATCCCGTCAGGGTGCAGGCAGGGGTATAACTCAGCCATCCAGTCCTACAGCTGCCACATCTTCAGCACACCCTCCAGCTCGAGTCTCTTCAGCAACCGTAGGGCATGGTACAGCTAGGGGTGGTGCACAGAGTTCGGGAGGACCTAGCCGATTCTATGCTATGAGTGGTCGACAGAGTGCGGAGGCTTCCTCAGATGTCGTCACAGGTATATTGACAGTTCAATCTCATGATGTGTATGCCCTTGTTGATCCCAGATCTTCTTTGTCCTATGTTACTCCTTATGTTGCTACGAGCTTCGGGGTAGAACCGGAACAGCTTCATGAGTCGTTCTCTGTATCTACCCCAATTGGCGCGTCTATTACGGCCGCACGGGTTTATAGAGATTATGTTGTCACGGTGCGTGGTCGGGATACCATGGCTGATCTTATTGAACCAGGGATGATTGATTTTGATGTAATAATGGGAATGGATTGGCTTTATTCATGTTTTGCCAAACTCGATTGTCGAGCCAGAATCATGAGGCTTGAGTTTCCTAACGAGCCAGTTGTTGAGTGGGAGGGGAATAATGTTATGCCAAAAGGAAGGTTTATTTCTTACTTTAAGGCCACAAAGATGATCAGGAAGGGGTATATTTATCATTTGGTCCGAGTTACGGACACCACTGCTGAGGTGCCTACCCTTGAATCTATACCAATTGTGAATGAATTCCCCGATGTCTTTTCGGATGAGCTCCCTGGAATTCCTCCAGATAGGGAGATTGATTTTGGGATTGATGTGATGCTAGGCACGCAGCCTATATCCATTCCACCTTATAGAATAGCGCCGACAGAATTAAAAGAGCTAAAGGAACAACTAAGGGATTTGCTAGAGAAAGGTTTCATCCAACCGAGTGTGTCACCTTGGGGCACACCGGTTCTCTTTGTCAGAAGGAAAGATGGATTACTTTGTGTATTCACGAAGTCGAGAGGATCACGCCGATCACCTCAGGGCAGTTCTGCAAACTCTTCACCAACACCAATTGTATGCAAAGTTCTCAAAATGTGAATTTTGGCTTGAATCTGTCACATTCCTGGGTCATGTCATCTCCGGAGAAGGAATTAAGGTTGATCCTCAAAAGATTACAGCGGTGAAGGATTGGCCTAGACCTACTACTCCAACAAAGATTCGCAGTTTCTTGGGTTTGGCTGGGTATTATAGGAGGTTCATGGAGGGGTTCTCCACTCTTGCCTCTCCATTGACTAAATTGACGCAGAAGGCGGTTAAGTTCCATTGGTCCGATGCTTGTGAAAGGAGTTTCCATGAATTGAAATCAAGATTGACTTCGGTGCCGGTATTGACCCTACCAGAGGGTACCGAGGGGTTTGTGGTGTATTGTGATGCTACAAGGATCGGTCTTGGGTGCGTATTAATGCAACGTGGTAAGGTAATAGCATATGCTTCAAGGAAACTTTTGAATCATGAAAAGAACTATCCAACTCATGATTTAGAGCTTGCGGCAGTGGTTTTTGCATTAAAACTTTGGCGTCATTATTTGTATGGAGTCCATGTAGATGTATTCACGGACCACAAGAGTCTTCAATACATTTTCAAGCAGAAGGAATTGAACTTAAAGCAGAGAAGGTGGCTTGAGTTGCTCAAAGATTATGACATCAATATTTTGTATCATCCGGGGAAAGCTAATGTGGTGGCGGATGCTCTTAGTCGGAAATCTATGGGTAGTTTGTCTCACTTGGAGGAATGTCAAAACCCTTGGCCCGAGAGGTTCACCAGTTGGCCGGTTTGGGAGTTCGTCTTACGGACTCTAGTGAAGGGGGAGTGATTGTGCGGAATAGGGCAAAATCATTGCTTGTGACGGAGGTCAAGGAGAAGCAATACAATGATCCAGTGTTGGTGCAGCTGAAGGAAGGGATTCATAAACATAAGACTACGGCTTTTTCTCTTGGCATGGATGACGGTACATTACAGTACCAAGGATGACTATGTGTTCCAAACGTAGATGGTCTTCGGGAAAGAATCATGGCATAAGCTCATACTTCTAGATATTCCGTGCACCCAGGTTCTACAAAAATGTATCATGATCTCAAGGAAGTTTACTGGTGGAATGACATGAAGAGGAGTGTGGTGGACTTTGTGGCAAAATGTTCAAACTGTCAACAAGTGAAGGCCGAGCATCAAAGGCCCGGTGGGTTAGCACAGAGTATAGAAATTCCAATGTGGAAATGGGAAATGATCAATATGGATTTTGTGGTAGGGTTACCACACACTCCGTGTAAGTTTGACTCAATTTGGGTGATCGTGGATCGACTCACGAAATCAACACACTTCTTGCAAGTTAAATCCACCGACATTGCGGAACAATATGCTCAATTGTATATCAAGAAAATAGTCAGGCTTCATGGCACTCCAGTTTCTATCATTTCCGATCGAGGGGCCCAATTCACAGCTAATTTCTGGAAAAAATTTCAGCAAGGTTTGGGTACGCAGGTAAATCTTAGCATGGCCTTCCATCCACAAACTGACGGGAAAGCAGAGCGGACTATTCAGACGCTAGAGGACATATTGCGTGCGTGTGTTCTTGAATTCAAAGGTAGCTAGGATGATCATTTGCCGCTCATAGAATTTGCTTATAACAACAGCTTCCATGCTAGTATTCAGATGGCGCTGTTTGAGGCCTTGTCTGGTAAAAGATGTAGATCGTCGGTTGGGTGGTTTGAGGTTGGAGAAGCTGAACTAATAGGACCAGACCTTGTGCATCAAGCTATGGAAAAGGTTAAGATCATAAAAGAGCGGTTGAAAACTGCTCAGAGTCGTCAAAAATCCTACTCGGATGTTCGTCGCAGAGACTTAGAGTTCAAAGAAGATGATTGGGTGTTCTTGAAGATATCTCCCAAGAAGGGGATCATGTGGTTTGGAAAGAAAGGGAAATTAAGTCCGAGGTATGTCGGGCCATATAAAATCATTCAAAGGATATGGCAGGTGGCGTACAAGCTTGAACTACCACCTGAGATGTCATTAGTACACCCGGTATTCCACGTGTTCATATTGAAGAAGGTAGTTGGAGATCCGTACGCTACTGTGCTGGTTGAGACTATCGAGGTTAGTGAAGAATTGTCATATGAAGAAATTCCGGTTGCTATTCTTGATAGGCAGGTCCGAAAGTTAAGAAACAAAGAAATTGTATCCGTGAAAGTGTTTTGGCGAAACCAACAAGTCGAAGAAGCTACTTGTGAAGCCGAGAATGAAATGAAAGAAAAGTACCCTCATTTGTTTGAATAGCCATGTAATAGTTCTATGAAGTTGTTTCCCCTAAAGTTTGTATCGCTTGTTCGGCTAATATAAAGATACTCCTTTCTAGCTATATGTCCCCCATGAGGCTTCGGTTGGTGTTATTTTGCATTTTGTTGTGTCATTTAATTCTATATATGTTGCTAAGGTGTGCTACGGGGGCTCTTTGACAGGTGGATAGGCCTAAATACAAAGGAAACTCTGGCAAAATTTTCAGGAAGTTAGGAAGTTAGGCAAATTTGAGGCTGATGGCATGTGGCATAACTGAAACTGTGTTAAGTGAACCTTGATCTTCATTCGAGGACGAATGATCTTAAGTGGGGGAGGATGTAAGGACCCGTAAAAATTTTAACCAAATTACTCGGGATTTCGTGGTGCCAAGATATATTCCTGCGTTACTACGCGATTCAGACTTTTTGGATTGAACAGTACCCTGCGGACTGAGAGGAAAATGTTTCGCAGAAGATCGCATTTCTGCGGCCCATTATGCGGCCGCATAATCACACTGTGGACCGCATAATGGCCACATAGTGAAGCAGTAAGTTTGGCCAACTTGAGGTTAGTTTTGCGGTCGATTATGCGACCGCATAATCGATATGCAAACTGCATCTCGATCGCATAATCCCTCTTGATTTTTTGCGGAGGGAGTTCTGCGGTGCATTATGCGACCGCAGAACGAGTATGCGGACCGCATACTGGTCGCATACCTGGGCCGTAAGTCCAGGCCCCTGAGGGCGATTTCTGCGGTCACTTTGCGGACCGTATAACCATTATGCGGTCGCATATGCGACCGCAGACCTGTGTCGGGGCACCATTTTTCTTAATTTAAAACCCGACCCCCATTCCGTTAAAACACCCATTTAGTCCATTTTGAAGCTCATTTCTCATATTTCTAGTGTGAGAGAGAGAGGGTTCTAGAGGGAGGGCCTAATTTTCATCAATTGATCTTCAACCATCACTCAAGGCTTGGAAATACTCAAGTAGAGCACCAAATTCTTCATCCAAAAAGGTAAGATTTCATTACCCCAGCTCTTAATTTCAAACATAGCTATAATGGGGGTACTAGGGCAATACTTCATGGGTATGAGAGTGGTTCATCTTGCATGCATATGATAAAGAGTGTGGGAAAAATAAAGAGTGAACTAGAACTATGAACATTTTCATAAATTTGGGTTCAATTTGTATATTGCTAAATTAGATTGAGGTTGCTAAAGGTTCGGGATAATTGTAGAGTCTAAAGAAGCGCAATTGAGGTATGTATGGTTAACTCTTTTCTTCCTAGAATCAAACTCCTGGTGTCCGAATAATTGGTGTAAGTTCCGACTTGATCTTACTAGAATTATTTGCCTTAGTGTGTTAGGTTGAAAGATTCATGTTCCTTAATTGTTTTAGATATTTACCATGCCATCATGCTATTTGAGAACGTAACTATGATTTTTCCAAGCTCCTTCCCTTATGTGTGCATTGCCTTATGTGATGGTGCTTATAGATATGAATGATGACGTTATTTGAACGAATAAAAGGGAAAGACTTGAATTGTAAAATGTGCCCAAGTATCAAGAACTATTTAATAAATGAGGTTGTTTGTGCCATGTAATGAAAGATGGGAAAGAGATGTGAATTGAGTGGGCAGTTGGAATAGGTTATGTCTCAAGTGAGATGGCTTAGCCGATCGGGCCGAGATCGGACGCCATGCTGTACACATGGTGGCATTTGTATTGGGATTATTGAATTACGTTGTGGATATGGATATGTCTCACTTGAGATGGCTTAGCCAGTCGGGCCGAGACCGGACTCCGTGTAAAAACACGGTGGCATTGTGAGTTGTGGCTTTGGCACTAAAGATTATTAATCTAGAAAGATGGAAAGATTGAATTGGAAACTATGTGACCCTTACTTGGTGTTTTCTTTGTATTTGTATGAAACCCTTATTGATTATTATGACTGACTGCTCCTTGTTTCACTGTTCATTCTGCTAAGATTGGTGTTTGCCTTATATACTAGTACTATTCGACAGTACTAACGTCCTTTTTGCCGGGGGCGCTACATCTTTGAATGGATGTAGGTGGTTCCATCGCAGATAGTGTCAATCGCAGATAGGTGGTGCTCTCCTTCTCTCCTCACAGCAGTCTTGGTGAGCCCCATTTCTCCCAGGGGTCTTGTAGTCCTTTTGTATAAGTTTTCATATTTTGAGGTATAGTCGGGGACTTATTGCCGGCATTGTCATGTTGCTCTTTTGTACTCTTAGAGGCTCCATAGACGTTTATGTGGGTCATATATGTATGTTGGGGTGGTCGTTGGATCGAGTTGTATTTTGGGAACTCAATTATGGCATAATGTATATAAGGAAAAATAAACTAGCAACGTTTATATATTTATATAACTGATCCCCCCTGTTTTACAAATGGTGATGTGATCCCTTTTTGGATTATGAATGAGTCGGGTAGGAAAGGTTTAATAGGCTTGCTTGACCGGGTTCACTCGGTTGAGCGCCAGTCGCGCTCCCCGAGGTTGGGGCGTGACAAACTTGGTATCAGAGCCTAAGGTTTTAAAGTGTCCTAGGATGTCTCAGAGCCGTGTCTAGTAGAGCCCTTCTTATCGGTGTGTTCTCGACCACATCTATAATTAGTGGGCTACTTGGACATTTAAGAATGATACCCTTCATTGTTGTTCTATATCGTGCGATAGAGCGGAACGTGAGGTTGTTTTCCCCTAACTCGTGCATTGTTCTAACTTTCAGTAAATGGTACCTAAGAAGAGAGCGAGAATTGGCCAAGAAGCCAATACCACCCCAAGAGTGGTTGTTGATCCCTTACTTGATAATACGGGTGAGGATAATCCCCCTTCTATCAAACTGCCTGATTCGTCTATTCCAAAACATACTGTCGCAGTTACTACACCCGCGGAGGATGCCACAATCCCTCCCGCTGATATACCTGTTCCACCTCCAACCCCAGCTCCAGGTCCCTGTATTTCTGATGGGGATCTTAGGGGAGCTATTCAGATGCTGACTCAATTAGTAGCTTCTCAGGCCCAAAGGTCAAATGTTGCACCCACCTTATTTAGCTCGCAAGAGGATTCTTCTGGTTCCAGGGTAAACAGGTTCCGTCAGTTAGACCCTCCAGTGTTCACAGGTACTGATCCCGGGGAAGACCCTCAGGATTTTATTGATGAGATGCATAAGACTGTCCGAGTTATGCGTGCTACGGAGACAGAGGGAGTAGAGTTGGCCTCTTATCGTCTGAAAAGTGTGGCATATTCCTGGTTTGAGATGTGGGAAGATTCCCGTGAGGAGGGGAGCCCTCCGGCGAGATGGAGTGAGTTCGCGGATGCCTTCATAGACCATTTCTTGCCTGCCGAGACTAAGGCAGACCATGCTGTGGAGTTTTAGACCCTTAAACAGGGTAGTAGGAATGTGTGGGAGTATTACATGGAGTTCGTGCGCCTGTCGAAGTATGCTGTTCATATGATGCCTACTATGGAGGCAAGAGTGCGTCGATTTATGCAGGGCCTTAGCCCTTTTATTATTAATGAGGCTACCACAACTGTTCTAAATTCTAACATGAACTATGGGAGGATGGTGGCATTTGCCCAAGATACAGAGGCCCGAAAGTTAAAGCTCAGGATGGAACGGGAAAGTAGTAGTAGGGCCCGATCAGCGGGCAACCTTGGGGATTCATTCGGAGGTGGGAGATCAGCTTTTCGGGAAGGATCATCAGGGCCGTCCCAGTCTTATGCTCAGTCTTCAGCTAGTGTCCCACCATCAGGGCACGGTCAGCAGTAGGGGAGTGGCTTTAGGCCCGGTTAGGGAAGCAGGGGGTCCCACCATCAGGGCCGATCAGGAGGGAGATTCCAGCAACAGCAGAGGGCCCCATTCCCTAAGTGTGGGAGGATACATTCGGGAGTCTGCTACCTGGACATGCCAGTATGTTACAGATGCGGAATGAGAGGTCATATTCAGAGGGAGTGTCGTGCATCCCGTCAGGGTACAAGCAGGGGCACAGCTCAGTCATCCAGTCCTACAACTGCCATATCTTCAGCACACCCTCCAGCTCGAGGCTCTTCAGCAATCGCAGGGTGTGGTACAGCTGGGGGTAGTGCACAGAGTTCGGGAGGACCCAGCCGATTCTATGCTATGTGTGGTCGACAGAGTGCAGAGGCTTCCTCAGATGTCGTCATAGGTATATTGACCGTTCAATCTCATGATGTGTATGCCCTTGTTGATCCCGAATCTTCTTTATCCTATGTTACTCCTTATGTTGCTACGAGCTTCGGGGTAGAACCAGAACAGCTTCATGAGCCGTTCTCTATATCTACCCTAATTGGCGAATCTATTATGACCGCGCGAGTTTATAGAGATTGTGTTGTCACGGTGCGTGGTCGGGATACCATGGTCGATATTATTGAACTAGGGATGATTGATTTTGATGTAATAATGGGAATGGATTGGCTTTATTCATGTTTTTCCAAACTCGATTGCCGAGCCAGAATCATGAGGCTTGAGTTTCCTAACGAGCCAGCAGTTGAGTGGGAGGGGAATAATGTTATGCCACAAAGATGATCAGGAAGGGGTATATTTATCATTTGGTCCGAGTTACGGACACCACTGCTGAGGTGCCTACCCTTGAATCTATACCAATTGTGAATGAATTCACCGATATCTTTTCGGATGAGCTCCCTAGAATTCCTCCAGATAGGGAGATTGATTTTGGAATTGATGTGATGCAGGCACGCAGCCTATATCCATTCCACCTTATAGAATGGCGCCGACAAAATTAAAAGAGCTAAAGGAACAACTAAGGGATTTGCTAGAGAAAGTTTTCATCCAACCGAGTGTGTCACCTTGGGGCGCATCGGTTCTCTTTGTCAGAAAGAAAGATGGATCGCTGCAGATGTGTATTGATTACCGACAACTCAACAAAGTCACAATAAAAAATAAGTACCCATTGCCTAGAATAGATGATTTGTTTGATCAATTACAAGGTGCTAAGTTCTTCTCCAAAATTGGTTTGCAGTCCGGGTACCATCAATTGAAGGTGAGGGAGTAGGATATTCCGAAAACAGCTTTTAGAACCCGGTATGGGCACTTTGAATTTTTGGTAATATCTTTCGGGCTAACAAATGCCCTGGCAGCTTTCATGGATCTTATGAATCGAGTCTTAAAGCCGTTCCTCGACTCCTTGGTGATAATATTCATTGATTACTTTGTGTATTCACGAAGTCGAGAGGATCACGCCGATCACCTCAGGGCAGTTCTGCAAACTCTTCACCAACACCAATTGTATGCAAAGTTCTCAAAATGTGAATTTTGGCTTGAATCTGTCACATTCCTGGGTCATGTCATCTCCGGAGAAGGAATTAAGGTTGATCCTCAAAAGATTACAGCGGTGAAGGATTGGCCTAGACCTACTACTCCAACAAAGATTCGCAGTTTCTTGGGTTTGGCTGGGTATTATAGGAGGTTCATGGAGGGGTTCTCCACTCTTGCCTCTCCATTGACTAAATTGACGCAGAAGGCGGTTAAGTTCCATTGGTCCGATGCTTGTGAAAGGAGTTTCCATGAATTGAAATCAAGATTGACTTCGGTGCCGGTATTGACCCTACCAGAGGGTACCGAGGGGTTTGTGGTGTATTGTGATGCTACAAGGATCGGTCTTGGGTGCGTATTAATGCAACGTGGTAAGGTAATAGCATATGCTTCAAGGAAACTTTTGAATCATGAAAAGAACTATCCAACTCATGATTTAGAGCTTGCGGCAGTGGTTTTTGCATTAAAACTTTGGCGTCATTATTTGTATGGAGTCCATGTAGATGTATTCACGGACCACAAGAGTCTTCAATACATTTTAAAGCAGAAGGAATTGAACTTAAGGCAGAGAAGGTGGCTTGAGTTGCTCAAAGATTATGACATCAATATTTTGTATCATCCGGGGAAAGCTAATGTGGTGGCGGATGCTCTTAGTCAAAAATCTATGGGTAGTTTGTCTCACTTGGACGCATGTCAAAGGCCCTTGGCCCGAGAGGTTCACCAGTTGGCCGGTTTGGGAGTTCGTCTTACGGACTCTAGTAAAGGTGGAGTGATTGTGCGGAATAGGGCGGAATCATCGCTTGTCGCGGAGGTCAAGGAGAAGCTATACAATGATCCAGTGTTGGTGCAGCTGAAGGAAGGGATTCATAAACATAAGACTACGGCTTTTTCTCTTGGCATGGATGATGGTACATTACGGTACCAAGGACGACTATGTGTTCCAACCGTAGATGGTCTTCAGGAAAGAATCATGGCAGAAGCTCATACTTCTAGATATTCCATGCACCCAGGTTCTACAAAAATGTATCATGATCTCAAGGAAGTTTACTGGTGGAATGACATGAAGAGGAGTGTGGTGGACTTTGTGGTAAAATGTTCAAACTGTCAACAACTGAAGGCCGAGCATCAAAGGCCCGGTGGGTTAGCACAGAGTATAGAAATTCCAATGTGGAAATGGGAAATGATCAATATGGATTTTGTGGTAGGGTTACCACACACTCCGCGTAAGTTTGACTCAATTTGGGTGATCGTGGATCGCCTCACGAAATCAGCACACTTCTTGCCAGTTAAATCCACCAACACTGCGGAACAATATGCTCAATTGTATATCAAGAAAATAGTCAGGCTTCATGGCACTCCAGTTTCCATCATTTTCGATCGAGGGGCCCAATTCACAGCTAATTTCTGGAAGATATTTCAGCAAGGTTTGGGTACGCAGGTAAATCTTAGCATGGCCTTCCATCCACAAACTGACGGGCAAGCAGAGCGGACTATTCAGATGCTAGAGGACATGTTGCGTGCGTGCGTGTGTGCTTGACTTCAAAGGTAGCTAGGATGATCATTTGCCTCTCATAAAATTAGCTTATAACAACAGCTTCTATGCTAGTATTCAGATGGCGCCGTTTGAGTCCTTGTATGGTAAAAGATGTAGATCCCCGATTGGGTGGTTTGAGGCTGGAGAAGCTGAACTAATAGTACCAGACCTTGTGCATCAATCTGTGGAAAAAGGTTAAGATCATAAAAGAGCGGTTGAAAATTGCTCAGAGTCGTCAAAAATCCTACTCGGATGTTCGTCGCAGAGACTTAGAGTTCAAAGAAGATGATTGGGTGTTCTTGAAGATATCTCCCATGAAGGGGATCATGCAATTTGGAAAGAAAGGGAAATTAAGTCCGAGGTATGTCGGGCCGTATAAAATCATTCAAAGGATATGGCAGGTGGCGTACAAGCTTGAACTACCACCTGAGATGTCATTAGTACACCCGGTATTCCATGTGTCCATGTTGAAGAAGGTATTTGGAGATCCGTCTGCTATTGTGACGGTTGAGACCATCGACGTCAGTGAAGTATTGTCATATGAAGAAATTCGGGTTGCTATTCTTGATAGGCAGGTCCGAAATTTGAGAAACAAAGAAATTGTATCCGTGAAGGTGTTATGGTGAAACCAACAAGTCGAAGAAGCTACTTGGGAAGCCGAGAATGAAATGAAAGAAAAGTACCCTCATTTGTTTGAATAGCCATGTAATAGTTCTATGAAGTTGTTTCCCCTAAAGTTTGTATCACTTGTTTGGCTAATATAAAGACACTCATTTCTAGCTATATGTCCCCCTTGAGGCTTCGGTTGGTGTTATTTTGCATTTTGCTGTGTCATTTAATTCTATATATGTTGCTAAGGTGTGCTTCGGGGGTTCTCTGACAGGTGGATAGGCCTAAATACAAAGGAAACTCTGACGAAATTTTCAAGAAGTTAGGCAATTTTGGGGCCGATGGTATGTGGCATAACTGAAACTGTGTTAAGTGAACCTTGATCTTCATTTGAGGACGAATGATTTTAAGTGGGGGAGGATGTAAGGACCCGTAAAAGTTTTAACCAAAATACTCAAGATTTCGTGGTGCCAAGATAGATTCTTGCGTTACTACGTGGTTCGGACTTTTTGGATTGAACAGTACCCTACGAACTGAGAGGAAAATGTTTCGCAGAAGAACGCATTTTTGCGGCCCATTATGCGGCCGCATAATCACTCTGCGGACCGCATAATGGCCGCAGAGTAAAGCAGTAAGTTTGGCCAACTTGAGGTCAGTTTTACGGTCGATTATGCGACCGCATAATCGATATGCAGACCGCATCTCGATCGCATAATCCCTCTTGAGTTTTTGCGGAGGGAGTTCTGCGGTGCATTATGCGACCGCAGAACAAGTATGCGGACCGCATACTGGTCGCATACCTGGGCCGTAAGTCCAGGCCCCTGAGGGTCATTTCTGCGGTCACTTTGCGGACCGCATAACCATTATGCGGTCGCATATGCGGCCGCAGACCTGTGTCAGGGTACCATTTTTCTTAATTTAAAACCCGACCCCCATTCTGTTAAAACACCCATTTAGTCCATTTTGAAGCTCATTTCTCATATTTCTAGTGTGAGAGAGAGAGGGTTCTAGAGGGAGGGCCTAATTTTCATCAATTGATCTTCAACCATCACTCAAGGCTTGGAAATACTCAAGTAGAGCACCAAATTCTTCATCCAAAAGGGTAAGATTTCATCACCCCAACTCTTAATTTCAAACATAGCTATAATGGGGTACTAGGGCAATACTTCATGGGTATGAGAGTGGTTCATCTTGCATGCATGTGATAAAGAGTGTGGGAAAAATAAAGAGTGAACTAGAACTATGAACATTTTCCTAATTTTGGGTTCAATTTGTATATTGCTAAAATAGATTGAGGTTGCTAAAGGTTTCGCAAAATTGTAGAGTCTAAAGAAGCGCAATTGAGGTATGTATGTCTAACTCTTTTCTTCCTAGAATCGAACTCCTGGTGTCCGAATAATTGGTGTAAGTTCCGACTTGATCTTACTAGAATTATTTGCCTTAGTGCGTTGGGTTGAAAGATTCATGTTCCTTAATTGTTTTAGATATTTACCATGCCATCATGCTATTTGAGAACGTAACTATGATTTTTCCAAGCTCCTTCCCTTATGTGTGCATTGCCTTATGTGATGGTGCTTATCGACATGAATGATGACGTTATTTGAACGAATAAAAAGGGAAAGACTTGAATAATAAAATGTGCCCAAGTGTCAAGAACTATTTAATAAATGAGGTTGTTTGTGCCATGTAATGAAAGATGGGAAAGAGATGTGAATTGAGTGGGCAGTTGAAATAGGTTATGTCTCAAGTGAGATGGCTTAGCCGATCGGGCCGAGATCGGACACCATGCTGTACACATGGTGGCATTTGTATTGGGATTATTGAATTACGTTGTGGATATGGATATGTCTCACTTGAGATGGCTTAGCCGGTCGGGTCGAGACCAGACTCCGTGTAATAACACAGTGGCATTGTGAGTTGTGGCTTTGGCACTAAAGATTATTTATCTAAAAAGATGAAAAGATTGAATTGGAAACTATGTGACCCTTGGTGTTTTATTTGTATTTCTATGAAACCCTTATTGATTATTATGACTGCCTTCTCCTTGTTTCACTGTTCATTCTGCTAAGATTGGTGTTTGCCTTACATACTAGTACTATTCGACAGTACTAACGTCCCTTTTGCCGGGGGCGCTACATCTTTGAATGGATGTAGGTGGTTCCATCGTAGATAGTGCCGATCGCAGATAGGTGGTGCTCTCCTTCTCTCCTCACAGCAGTCTTGGTGAGCCCTATTTTTCCCAGGGGTCATGTAGTCCTTCTTTTGTATAAGTTTTTATATTTTGAGGTATAGCCGGGGACTTGTTGCCGGCATTGTCATGTTGCTCTTTTGTACTCTTAGAGGCTCCGTAAACGTTTATGTGGGTTATGTATGTATGTTGGGGTGGTCGTTGGATCGAGTTGTATTTTTGGAACTCAACTATGGCATAATGTATATAAGAAAAAATGAACTAGCAACGTCTATATATTTATATAACTGATCTCTCCCCTGTTTTACAAATGGTGATGCGATCCCTTTTTGGATTATGAATGAGTCGGGTAGGAAAGGTTTAATAGGCTTGCTTGACCGGGTTCACTCGGTTGAGCGCCGATCGCTCTCCCCTAGGTTGGGGCGTGACAGTTTCCACTATTCCAATTACCTTGGTTGTTAGAATTCCAATTGCCTTGATTATTTGAAGGTATCCATTATTGTTGACTAGGGCCTTGGAAGTTGTTTCTTTGCCCTTGAAAGTTGTTCACATATTGGACCTCTTCCTCTTGATCATTGTAAGAATCACCTTGATCAAATCCACTATTATCTTGCACAAGACTGTCCACTCTTTGTTGCTCTTGTGGACTTCTCATTCTTCTCTTGTTTACCATCATATTGACTCCCTCCATATTATTGACTTGTCTCGGGTTTTGTACTTGTTGAAGTTGAGCCTTTGCCAATTGGTTCATGGTGGTTGTCAACTCGGCTATGGCTTGCCCATGGTCATGTAATTATTTATGTAGGTAAATCACATTCGGATCACCTTGAGGAACATTTACCCTACTTTGCCATGCCGATGAAGTGTCCGCCATTTCATCTAAATTCTCACAAGCTTTCGCATAAGGTGTTGTCATGAAATTTCCACCGGCAAGTTGATTTACCACACTCTGATTGGTCATATTGATCCCTCGGTAGAAAGTTTGTTGAATCATAACCTCCGTCATGTCATTATTGGGGCACTCTTTAACCATAGTTTGGTACCTCTCCCATATTTCATGCAACAACTCATTGGGCTCTTGTTTGAATGCTAGAATCTCGTCTCTAAGAGTAGCCATATGTCTAGGAGAAAAGAACTTGGAGATAATGTTTTCCTCCAACTCATCCCATGTATGGATGGAATGGTTTGGCAATCTCTCTAACCAATCCAAGGCTTTCCTCTGTAGCGAGAAAGGAAATAGCCTCAACCTTAAAGCATCCTCAGATACGTTTGTCTGTTTACTCCCCCAACAAGTGTCCACAAACCCCCAAGTGTTTGTATGCATTTTGACTCGGAGCCCTAGTGAAGAATCCCTGTTGCTCTAGCAATGTGAGCATTACATATGTGATTTGAAAGTTTCCCGCCCTAATGAGGGGCAAAACTATGGCACTTGCATACCCTTCATTCGACAACACCCAGTGTGGAGCCACTCATGGTGGAGGTGGGGGTGGAACGGGTACATTGTCTTGAGGCGGTCGGCCTCATCTATTGGCTTGAGGTTCAAGAGGGACCTCACCCATTGCATCATCATCAACGTCCACATCCCCCACGGCTATGTTTTCGAGCTCATTGTTTACCATAATTGCACCTACAATACTCACACGTTAGTAACAAGGAAGGAAAAGAAGATATTCCAAAAACACACCTAAATATATAGCTAACACAATTTTTTAGCTCCCCGGCAACGGCGTCAAAGATTGGTCTCGTCCAATTTCACTCTTCTATTTGAGGATATGAAAACGGTCGAAGCAATAGTAATACCCAACAAGAGTCGGGGTCAAATTCCGTAGGGAGCTATGTGAATGGGTGCTAGTAGTATATATCTTAGCGCGTGAGTTTGTATATCTAAATTTGCACTTCCACAATAATTGATTTTGTTTGAAAATCTAAATTAAATTACGATTGCGATTTAAAAAATGAAACTAGAAAATTATTTTTGGTTGTTTTTCAAATGATATAAAAAGGCCTAGGGCTATGACCTTCACCTATGTGTTTGCCTAATGGGTTATAAACTTTAAAGCTTGTTTTATTGGTCGGGGTGTATTATAACTATCAACACTCAAGTACCCACTCACTACCTCTCGGTCAGAGAGTGATTTTGCCCAGTTTGGCTTTCTCAAGTCTAAATGAGTATTGAACAAAGCAGTTGATAATAAGCTCAAGTCGGGTTTTATTATCTCTAGGTTCAACCCTTTAATTGGGCTTATCAATCTCTTGATTGACCCAATTTCTTGCTAGCTAAGTTTTCCTAGACTAAGTCTCTCTTTCTCAAGTAAAGACCAAGTCAAATAGGCATGAAATAATGTTTGCAACCATTAATTCTTCACATAAAAGCAAGAACTATGCTAGATAATCAACACCCAACCATAAATAAGCAATAAATCAAATACCCATTAAGTTTATACACTAGGGTTGGGTTACAACCCTAGTAAAAATCTAGCTACCCATGCTTAAATTGGAAAAAAAGAAGAAGAAGTGATAATTAAACCCATATTGATAATTAAAATGATGAAATAAATATTCAAAAAGCTCAAAATAGTAAAATCTACTAAAAAGAGTAAAAGAAAATCGTCTAATGTAGCAGATGATATCAAAACTTAACCTAAAAAAGTGAAACTCTCCTATTTATACAGTGCTAGAATTTTCGGACAAAAATGCCCTTTCGGAGGTTCTGCGGCCGCACAATTGCATGTGTGGTCTGCACTTTGCTTCAGCCTAACAGGATTGGAAACCTGCGTCCGCATAAGTCTGAACTGCGGCCGCACTTCTCTCTTTCTGCGGACAACACAAATATGTCTGAGGCCGCACCATGCTCTTCTGCGGTCCGCACAAATATGGTTGCGGCCGCATCATACTCTTCTGCGGCCGCACAATAATTATGCGGTCCGCACTCTTGTTGAACTTGAGATGCAGGTTCTCTGAACTTTGACTTTTGCACAATTTCATGTGTGGACTGCATCTTGCAACCATCTATGATGGAATTGCTTCATGACCTATGGCCGCAGATGGTATTCTGTGGACCGCACTTTTAGCTTTTGTGTTATTTTTGTCCTTAAGTTCAGATTACTCATTCTTGTAGTGGATTTCATCTTTGGAGCTCATCTTCCAATATTCCTGCAATTAAGTATATTTAATTAGTTTTCGAGAATACAATTAAGCATTTTTGGACTAAAACGAAAGTAAAAAGATACTAATAAATAGTCAAAATCCCCACTAATCAGACACCACTTACAAAAAATCCTGCGTACGACGCTGATTGGTAGAAAATGTTGATAAGCTTTATTACAAGATAATTCAAATTCTGTGATTATCTAACGTGGTTTAAATAGTAAATTATGTAGTGATGATTCATACAGCGATTTCAACTGATTTGAAGTTTAGTCATTGTCATTGTGGCCGACTGATCATTATTTAACCTTAGATTGTATGATAAAGCCAAGAAACTTCTCTTTATTCATAACACACTATATGATTATTATTACACTGGTCAAATAATCAAAGTTTTTAAAAAAAAATCAAAATCGAATTACAATTGCCATGAACAAGGATTCTCATATGCTCCAAACAAATGATGTGCTATTTAAGTTGTATTGTTTGTATGACGACACTTGGAATCCCTGAGTCTTTTTTCTTCAGAAAGCTTCGTTGCAAACCTGGCAAAAATAATATGTTCCATTCAATAATTAACACCGAATATATATACTAATTAATCTTGGTATTGATAGTGCTGTATATGTAGGATAGTAATGTTCAATAGAGACTTTGAATATTACCTTTTCAAAGTTTCTTCATTTGTACCACCAATTTCATGTGGTTCAAATATACCTTTCTTCAGATTTATCCTTGAAACTGGTTTCTTCAATAAAGTTTCTCCTATTTCAACCAATTTGGCCATGTTCTCTTTTGTTGCTATGTCAACAGACGAGTCTGTTCCACTTAGTGTGTCATCCTAACATTGTTGAGCAACATAATTAATATTCCCATATTAGTCAATATAAAGTCACAAGACCAATAACACTCCTATTATTTCAATATTTTATTTGAAAATACATGCATCTCTAAACTAAACAGCTCTGTATAATCCATGTATATATGTGCATGCATAATCATGCACAATCAACCTATAATCTATGTATAATATCACTAGAAAAAGTAAATAGTAAGTCTGGCAGGCTATTTACGTAAAGATCCTGGTGAAAGCTAAATAAAGATGATTATATTGTACTCTTCGCTTCGATATTATCAGTCTTATAAAAAAATTGCACACCCGTTAAAAAATATTGTACTTTTTATAGCCTAGATCACATGAGTATATTTCTAAATTACTCCTTTCATTCAAGTTTACTTGTTAACCATTGACTTGACACACCCCTTTAAAAATAATAAATAGTATGTTAATTTTATTATATCTCTTCTTAAATATCTGAGTTGATAAATACTCAATTATAACAATAATAACAATAACAAATCCAGTGTAATTCCACACAAGTAGGATTTGAAAATGGTAGAGTATACGCAGACTTTAACCCTACCTAGTGAATGTAGAGATGCGATGAATACTCGACTAATAAGGCTATATTTGGGGAGGGGGGTGGAGGGGGGGGGGATTGACTGTTTTTTCTATAAAAGCCAAATATCTAAAAACAATTTTTTTTAATTACCTGAATACGAAGGTAATGGTCTTCATCAGAACGAAGAGCTTGGAAAGCAACAGAAATATAATAATCAACCATATCATCACCACCTTGAGTAAAAACATCAATAATTGGATTTGAACCTCCATTAGTTAGCCAACCTAAGATACCCCATTTGGCTGCCATTTTAGCATTAAATTTATGTTCCAGTTTTGCTGATCCAGTGCCTATTGAAATCACCAAAAACCTTCCATGATCACTGGGTTTTATTGGGAAGAAATCTGGATTTTCCGCATATATTTGTTTGGTAACTTCACTTGTAGCAATAAGGGTCTGTAAAAGCAACCAAGTCATATCAATTTCTGACACTATACAAACTTTGAGTTAATTGGCTAGCGTTTGAACGTAGATTTGATTGAAACATGAAAAAATAAGTTTTTGAAGGCAAGATGAAAAATGATTTTTTAAAGTTGAAATTGTGTTTGGACATGTATTTTACTTGAAAAGAATTTAAAGTTTTGTGAGTATAAAACTTCAAAAACTACTCTAGAATTGTTTTTGGGATTTGAAGATTTTATTTTCAAAATCTGCCAAAAAATGATTAAAATATATGAACAAACAGATATTTGAAAACAAGATTTGAAAAAAAGCTCCCAAATTCTATGGCCAAACGGGAGCTTTCATTCACTATATACATTCACTATTTTACAACAGTATTTAGTATTTTTTTAAAGTAATTAACCTTTACTCATACAATAATAAAGTCATAGAATTATTTTTCTTCCTATGAAAGTAACGAAACGTTACATATTATAACAGTAAAATCACAATACTTTTTTCATTATAACAGTAATAAAGTCAGGTTGATGAATACATTTTGTTTTTGTAGCGAGTAAAGTTTAGTAACTTTGTTGTTATAATAGCTAATGTTCGGATATTTTAATGCAATACAAACGATAGTACTGTAACTTTATTGTTATGCGGTAGGTAAAGTTTAGTGAAGTCGACATTATATATAGTGGGTAGATTTCGGTTACTTTAATGGGACAAAATTTTTTACTGTTATATTAGTAGATAAAGTTCAGTAATTATATGTGAAATTAACCGCAAACCGCCTGATCACATGTAGAGAAAAAGAAAATAGTTGTACGTACTGGATTGTTAGCTGCGATTGCACCATCAATAAGATTGAACTCATGAAAGTTGCCATCTTTGTCTTGAGTCTGGAACTGATGTGCAGGAAGATATGTTGGAGCAGCAGATGTACTGATGCATATATCTGAAAGCTTAGCATCCATTAATGGATTTTTCCTAGCCTGCAGTTAGCATTTCAAAATTAAACATGTTAATCATTCTCTATCTGAATTTTTTCCAGAAAAATATTAAAGATTAAGGACCCGTTTTTACATAGATTCCCAAATATTTTTTGAAAAAGCTGATCCGAGTGAAGTTTAATTTGAAATTGAAAATGCGTATGGACATAAATTTTGGGGCAAATTTTACATGGTAAAAAGTCCCCTTTTCCAGTAACTCTTTTCCTGGATCTTTTTTTTACATGTTATTATTATGATACCAAAAATCCTATCTTTTTTTTTATGTTCTGCAACTTTTTTCCTGGATCAATTTGGACTAAATATGCGGTCCAAATTGAACCAAACGTTTAGGCATGCCAACTTGTTATGCCCAAAATGACCCGTCAACTAATATTTTCATGCATTAAATTTGATCCCCCTAATAAAAACTGATAAATTTGTGAGTATAAAGTTGAGAATATAAAGTCAAAATTCTAGACAAAAAACATAGAGCTCAATAAAGGGAGAGAAAAGGACCTCATAAGAAGAGAAAATTGTGGGCTGCATATTCTTGATATCAAAAGTTGGAATAACCACATTAGTCAATGTCTCATGCAAATGAGTCCCTCCTAGTTTCTCTTTTATGACTTTGTGAAGATACTTCCCAGCATACTTTGGTCCTGTTGCTAATTTCCACATATTCGTAATTGTACCAATTCCAAACCAATTCCTAAGATCATGAGAAGCAAAATAAAGTGTCAGTCCTAAGATAATATTAGTGCTTTAACAAGAATTCCACATTAAAAAAAAACTTACATAGTATTTTGTGGGAATATCCTAGGGCCATGCTCAAGATAGAAAGGCTTTATGTCTTTAGCAGCAAATAGAGGACGTTTGTCTTTGTTTGGAGCTGCTAGCATAGCCGTGACAAGACCTCCTGTGCTTGTTCCTGCAATTACATCAAAATAATCTGCAAGCCTCGCATCCACACCGTCCAATGCCTATTCTTTCAAATTTTGAATTTGATAAATGGTAAGTTATCTATTATAAATAAGGGTAGAGAATCGAAAACATCGGAGAAGTGTAAACTTCACCTGGAGTTGAGATTCAAGGAACTCAAGAATGGTGCCAGGAATTAGTCCCCTAATTCCACCTCCATCGATGCTGAGAATGGTGATTAAATTGCCACAAGTTGGAGGCTGATGCTTGAAAGAACCAGATGATGGAATTGCCCTCTCCATTTTTGATATAGCTTAGTTTGATAAATTTAAGAAAAAACTTTTTATTGATTTTCAGCAAGGTCGAATCATCTATTTATAGAACTTCCCCACCATGTGAAGTTGCTTCTTCAACATGCAACCCAGGGATATGTTTTGGGGACCCACATGTTTTAATTTAATTTTTAGAAACCAATGAATATGAACCTGTCAGGAAGAGGAGTTTAGGAACAACGATAAAATTATTTTAGTGTGACCTATAGTTTACAGGTTATAGTCGTGGAATCAGCTACTGATGTTTGCATCAGGGTAGACTGCCTACATTACACCCCCATAGAATGCGGCCTTTTCTCGGGTCTTACGTGAATACAGAATATTTTGTACACTGGACTGACCTATAATGGATATGACCGGGAATATAATTAGAACCCGTAAGACACGTCTTAAAGGATTGATGCAAATTTTGGGACTCATTAATTATCTGACGAATATATAATTGAATTTCCTTGTAGAAAATTTTGATTGGGACGAATAGTTTAGCGACCATAATATTCGTTATTATAATCATCCCGGCTAATTTAAATTCACAATATATATGTACCATTAAAGAAGAAAGTGCTTCATACCATAAATATTTTTATTGATATGGCTCGAATCAGATATCTCTAACTAACAAAGTTTGATGATTTTTTTTTCTAAACTAAAATATCCTCCAACCTAAACAGTGTTGTTGATTAATTTCTTTCCCACGCCCCTTACTATCCATTTATCCACTGATTTTTCTTGATAAGTTCCATTAAGCGCACTGTTCACATGCAAAATTCTTTGTACTCGTAATTGCAAATGGTATTTTTATACTCTATAGTTGCAGATGCGGATAAAAAATTTGAAGTTTTAGGTTTTCTATCGCAATCTCAACTTAATATACAATAATAATTAGATTCACAGTTAAATATTTATAGATATTTAGTAAATTTCTTAATAGAAATATATGATATATGCAAAAATTACTGTATTCCTCAAAACCCATATATAATGATTTAGTCCACCCAAAAACATTGACACCAACCCGATCAAATGTGTAACTTGCCCTCGTTGAATTTACAAATATTGGATTTTGTCTCAGGTCATTTTTGTTGGGAATTTAAAACACAAAGAAGGGAAGTTGAGAGAGTATTTTGAAGTCTGTCAAATTGCACAAGAAAAGCTATAGTAGAGGCCTTTTAAATAGGCGTACAACCAACTAACTTAAGCTAAAAATAAGCAACTAATAAACAAAGTGGATAAAATGCTCCCACTACTTCTACCATTATCATCCAACTAAATGATCATGCTAATTAACTGAACAAGTACTAACTTTATAGATGCTAAAAACTAGGAACTAAATAAGCTGTCACTTTGAAGCATTAATCAACACACCCCCTTGCTTCAAATCTTTTCACTCCCATTTGTGATCTGAAATACTCATACTTTCCAAGTGCTTTGGTTAGAATATCAGCAACTTGCTCATTTGTGCCGCAATGCTTTCAGTTGCTACCAAATTTCGGATGAAGTGGTACCGAATGTCGATATGCTTTGTTCTGCTGTGAAATGTCGGATTCTTTGTCATCGCAATAGTTGCTTTATTGTCACAGAAAATTTCAGTTGTTGTAGCTTGCTCTTGAAATAGATCAGCAAGTAACCTCTTTAGCCAAACTGCTTGACAAGCTGATGTAGTGGCAGCAATATATTCTGCTTCAAATGATGATAAGGCCACAATTTCTTGCTTCTTTGAGCTCCAAGATATAACACCTGAACCAAGAGAGAATGCATATCCAGAGGTACTTTTTCTATCATCCTGACAACCTGCCCAATCACTATCTGTGAAACCAAATAATTTAAAATCTGACACATTAGAGTACCAAATTCCAAAATCAGCAGTTCCGACAACATATCGTAAAATCCGCTTTACTGCCCCAAAATGATGCTTTGTTGGGTTATGCATGAATCTGAAAATCACACTAACAGAAAATACTATGTCAGGCCGTGTGTGCGATAAATAATTTAGACCACCAACTATGCTTCTAAAGCATCGAGCATCCGTCAAATCCGTACCATCATCTGATATGAGCTTCTCATTCACATTCATAGGTGTAGAAGCTATCTTACAACCCAACATATTGAATCTCTTAAGAAGATCAGTTGCATATTTTCTTTGCGAGACAAAAATGCCATCTAAACTTTGTTTAATATCAAGATCAAGAAAATAGTGCAACAACCCCAAGTCCGTCATTTCAAATTTTTTCATCATGAAAGACTTAAATTCAGCAATAAGTGATTCACAAGAGCCCATATAAATCATATCATCTACATAAAGGCACACCATCAAGAAATCAGTTTTACCTTGCTTCTTTACATAGAGAGTTGGCTCATTTTTGCTTCTTTCAAATCCATTCTCCTGGAAATAAGAGTCGATTTTGCTATACCATGCTCGCGGCGCTTGCTTTAGGCCATATAAAGGTTTCTTCAACCTGTACACTTTACTTTCATGTCCAGTTACAATAAAACCTTCAGGTTGAGCAACATAAACTTCTTCTAATTCTCCATTTAAGAAGGCAGACTTGACATCAAATTGGTAAACTGGCCAAGGGAGTTGAGCAGTAAGAGCTAAGAGAGTTCTCACCATTTCAAAGCATGCTACAGGGGAGAATGTTTCATCAAAATCAACTCCTTGCTGCTGTGCATATCCTTTTGCAACTAGCCGAGCTTTGTGCTTCTGAATAGTTCCATCAGCATGGTACTTCGTGCGATACACCCATTTCAGGCCAGTAAGATTCTTTCCCTCTGGTAAGTTAACCAACTCCCGCGTTTTATTCTTTTCGACAACATTCATCTCTTCCACCATTGCTTGTTGCCACTCTTCTTTTTCAGCTGCTTCTCCATAGTGTATAGGATCTGAAACAATAAAAGCAAATTGACAAGTATAAATGTCATTAGAATATCTGAGATTTGGTCTTTTGTCCCTGCTTGATCTTCTTGGAGGAATTGGATCTGCTGGAATTGGCTCTTCTGAATACTCGCCAAGTGTTTCAGATATTACTGGTGCTGAAGGTTCAGCTACAAGTATTTCAGGTGCATTTTCAAGAACCACAAAATTTGCAGGTGTTGTAGTATTGCTAACATTTCAAGCCCAAATTTCTGCCTCGTTAAACCTAACATCCCTGCTTATAACAACTTTGCCACTCATCGGGTTATACAGCTTATATGCTTTGGATTGAGGACTATAACTCACAAAAATATATTTTTCTGATTTCACATCAAGTTTGTGACTAGATGGAGAAGTATCCAAAGCATATGCTAAATAACCAAAAAAATTTAGATGGCTTACCCGTGGCTTCCTGCCCTTCCAAGCTTCATATGGGGTTCGATTCATGACTGCTTTTGTCGGTGATATATTAAGAAGATACACTGTTGTTGCTACTACTTCTGCCCAAAACTTTTTTGGAAGTTCTGTTGCTTTCATCATGCTTCGGGCCATTTCCACCACCGTTAGATTTTTTCGCTCGGCCACTCCATTTTGCTCTGGTGTGTGTGGTGCAGTCAATTCCCTGTAAATACCATTTTTCTCACAAAAATCATCAAATTCTTTAGATGTAAATTCACCACCTCTATCTGAATGAAGAGCCTTTATAGAACACCCACTTTGCTTCTCTACAAATGCCTTGAATTTTCTGAAATTCTCAAAAGTTTCAGATTTGAATTTCAAGAAATAAACTCGACTCATTCGACTATAATCATCAGTGAACAACAAAAAATATCGACTTCCACCTAAGGATTCAATACTCATTGGACCACAAACATCAGCGTGCACCAATTCAAGACAACTAGAAGCCCTCCAAGCCTTGTTTACAGGAAATGAGTTTCTACTTTGCTTACCTTAGACACACCCTTCACAAAAATCAAGACCATCAATTTTAGGCAACCCAACAACCATATTGTTTTGACCCAATAATTTCAGCCCTTTAACATTCAGATGACCATACCGTAAATGTCATAAATTAGCGCCACTAGCTTTAGCAACTAAAGCACAATTCTTCACACCAGATATATCTAAAGGAAACAGTTTATTTTGTGTCATAGAAATGTTGATAATATTTTGCCTTGAGTTCTTATCATAAACAGTGCAACAAACATCATCAAACAGAAGAGAGTAACCAACACTCATCAATTGGCCAATACTTAACAGATTATGGGCTAAATTAGGAACATATTGCACATCATGTAGAAGCTTTACATTACCATGTGTGGTTTTGATGGCAATTGTTCCTTTCCCTTCAACCTTCATCGGCTTGTTGTCTCCAAGTCGGACCTCACCTTTTTGGGACTCATCAAGTTCTTTAAACAGTGACATCATTCCAGACAAATGGTTTGAGGCACCACTGTCTATGAACCACACTCCATTAAGGCCATCATTGATAGGAGATTGGGTCATGAATAACTTACTCCCCTCTTCAACTTCCTCTGTGAAATTTGCTTGCTTTTGCTCTGTGAAATTTGCTTGCTTTTCTTCATCCCTCTGCTTGGTCCAGCAATTAGCTTCTATGTGGCCCAACTTCTTGCAATATCGACATTGAATGTTGTTTCTGTTTTGACGCTGATCGCCAAATTGGCCTCTTCCTCTGCCGCTGCCACGACCTCGACCACGATAGCAACCTCTTCCTCTGCCTCGGCCACCAGAAAATTCTGATTTCACTTTGTAAAGAGGCTCCCCCTTCACCTGAAAAGCTTTCTCGTCCACCTTTTCATAAGACCTACTGATTCGAACTTCATGGGCTAACAATGAACTCATTAGTTCATCAAAACTGTAAGTAGATAGGTCCTTAGATTCTTCTATTGCAGCAACAACATGGTTAAACCTTTTTGTTAAACTTCTCAACACTTTACTTACAACAATTTCATTGTTAACACTTTCACCATATGTTTTCATATGATTAACAATTCCAGAAACTTTAGACATAAATTCTTGAACATACTCTTTGTCTTTCATGGCTAAAGTTTCAAATTCACGACGAAGTGTTTGTAATTTCACAGTAATTACCTTCTTGTCGCCCAAATATTCTTGCTTTAGAGTCTCCCATGCTTGATTGGAGGTTGTTGCTGTTGCAATTCGGGGGAAAATTTCATCATCCAGTGCCGATTGGATGAAAAATAGTGCTCTTGCATCTTTCTTGCGAGTCTCCTGTAGCTGTTGGTCGGGTTGAGCCGGTGCCGGATTTGGCTCAACATACCCGTTCTCCACTAAATCCCACAGCTCCTGGGACTTGAACATTGTCTTCATTTTGAGACTCCAAAGATGATATTTTTCCCCTTTAAATATTGAAATCAGGGGTTGAGATGAAGAATTTGTGCCGTAGCTTGCCATAGCTTCCTCTAAATTTTGTACTCCTTACATTTTTTTCTCTTAGGCTTCACCTCAAACTTTTTATTTGATTGTGGCTGCCTCTCAATGAACCTGGCTCCGATACCAAAAATATTGTTGGGAACTTAAAACACAAAGAAGGGAAGTTGAGAGAGTATTTTGAAGCCTGTCAAATTGCATAAGAAAAGCTATAGTAGAGGCCTTTTAAATAGGCTTACAACCAACTGACTTAAGATAAAAATAAACAACTAATAAACAAAGTGGATAAAATACTCCTACTACTTCTATCATTATCATCCAACTAAATGATCATGCTAATTAACTGAACAAGTACTAACTTTATAGATGCTAAAAACTAGAAACTAAATAAGCTGTCACTTTGAAGCATTAATCAACAATTTTTTCTATGTGGTCCGGATGGCTGCTAATTTATAACGTTTAACGTATTTAGAAATTAGAATACTATCATTTTGGCTGTGTTACCATTGAAACCAGTATTGAGTTGGTTCTTCTCCACTCGTTTCTTGGGAATTGGTGGGGCTTTAATTACTTCGCATTATATCAGGACACGTGAAACTAAAGAAAAATTGTTAGGATCACAAAAAAAAGATTCAAGAATTATGAGCTGTCTGTTTTGTACGGTTTGAATTATATCATTGGACTACAACTCTATACAACAACAATAATAACCGGTGAGTCTCACAAGTGAAGTCTGGGGAGGGTAGTGTGTACGCAGACTTTACTTTTACTTTCAAGAAGACAGATAGGCTGTTTCCGATAGACGCTCGGCTCAGTAAAGAAAAAGAAAGGGCAATAACGAGCACACCAACCAAAAAATCGAAGCAGAAATACAAAACTAACAGTAGGTACTATAATATATTAATGAAGGATAAATTTCACAAATTGTCATATAACTATGACTTTTTTTCACCAAAGTTATATAACTATATTTTTTCACACAAAAATCATATAACTATGACTTTTTTTTAACCAAAAGTCATATAACTATGGTTTCTCACACAAAAATCATACAACTTTTATTAACTCACACAAAAATCATAGTGATCAGAAAATATAATTTTTCAGTAGTATTTTTTAAATTCAGTCTGATAAATAAAAATTCGCTTAAATAGGGATGACCCAACTCGACCTGGCCCACCTGTGTGTGTGTGTGTGTATATATATATATATATATATATATATATATATATATATATATATATATATATATATAAAAATTAAAATAATACTAAAAGTGAATAGTAAATCCTTCAAAACATGATACTTCTATCCTTTTTTGTCAAGATTTTTATTCAAATTGATATCATTTTTATTTCAAGTACTCTTTAATTATACCTTTTATTTCTTTGTTTTTTTATCAGAATCTCATGCATTCCGAACTAAGTTTTTTACGGGGGAAGAATTCAGTTCTAGTATTATTTTAACTTACGTATAGGGGTATTGGGCCAGGCTGGGTTGGATCATTCCTATTTTAAAAAAAACATATAAAATTAACCGGTTGGCCGAAACTAATTGCATTTGCTAGCCAAAATATATATAGAATGTGTATATTATATGTACTCCCTCCGTTTCAATTTATGTGAACCCATTTGACTAGGCACGGACTAAAAAGTAAATAGGTTCACATAAATTGAAACAGAGGGAGTATATAATACACACATATATATAAAAAAAATATTTTATCGGCTATTATTTTTGGGAGCGGCTAAAAATATACTCATATTTCTCATATTTTAATTGGGTAATTATTTATTAGACTGAAAATAAAAGATAAAAAATGCAAAATAAGAAAATACTACCGAAAAATTTATTTTCCGACCACTATAATTTTTGTGTGAGAAAACAAAGTTCGATGATTTTAGTGAAAAAAAGTCATAATTATATGATTTTTGTGTGACATAAAGTTACATGACTTTGGTGAAAAAAAGTCATATTTATATGACCATTTGTCAAATTTACCCTATTAATGGACTACAACATTATATATTTATCTCATTTTTATTTCTTTACTATCATTTTAGGATAACATATTGTTGATTAACTCTCTTTCCAGATTGGCATGACTTTCGGTGAATTATTTTTCTTTCGAGGTTGTATACAATTGTTAGATGGAGTAACATTTTTTGGAAGTTTCACTTTAAGAAAATGGAAAAGAAGAAGAACGGAAGGCCAGCTCGCGTAAAATTTTTATAATATACTATAGTGCTTTGGCAGCCTAAACTTATAAGTATGAATGGTAGGCATAAATAAACAACCAATGAGGTATATTTAACACTAAGTTTCTGACCAAGGTTTGATGCAATCTTGAACGAGTTTAACCCTTACATTGGTATAGTTATTAGATCGATTAAAAGATAATTTACATAATTGTTCATAACAAGGGTAAGTATTGATTTGAAGGATAAGACAAGTAAACTCATTTTAATCTAAAAATTATTTATATTTTCTGTCCCTCCTGATAATCTAAAAATTATTTATATTTTTTGTCCCTCCTGAAAAAATAATATTAATTCTGATTTTGATAGTTACATTTAAAGGTCCTTATTTTGTTTTCTAGGATGCAAGCTATATGGAAAGATCCTTATTTGGTTGAACAATTAACCTAAATAACCAATCACCCAAGCTTAAACTAAAAATAACTTACGAATGTCTAATATATGTATAATTTATATTTAAAATATATATAATTATGTATAATTAATGTATAATCTATGTATACCGTTAGAAAAAATAATTAAACAGTAAATGCAATTTGTTAAGTTGCTGAAACTAAATGCACTGTTCATATAAAAATTATTTATATTGTCTGTCCTTCCTGAAAAAATAATGTTAATTGTGATTTTGATAGTACATTGAAAGATCCTTATTTTGTTTTCGAGGGTGCAAGTTGTTGCTGATGGCCACTTCGATAATTTGTAAGCTAAAAATCTACATCTGTTCCACATTTTTTTAAAACACGAATAAAACAAGCTGAACGGAAAAAGGTAAGAACAAACCTATAAGATAAGTTATTTGTGGTTATGCTACATATGAGTAATTTGAACATCGCATAATCAGTTGAAAGCCACAGTTTATGCCAATAATATGATAATATGATGATATATGTGTTATAAGTGTGACCGATAGACCTTAAGAATTTGTTATTTGGCTATGCTATTATCGAATCAACAACACACATATCATGTGAACTTATGTTATATCATATAAAATTTTTCACTTTCTTTTCTTATTCTAATCTTAAATTATTTAAGGTGACATGTGCTCCCATTTTTCATAAGCTTGTTAGCTTAGAAGCCTTTTAATACTGTTAGACCCATTCAAACTTATAGTATTACGTCCTTTTTCACTTTCTAAGGAAGTAATCCTAACACAAATATTTATTTTACTTTATTTTTGGAAAATCTATATCGAATTCCGAAAATTGAGAAAAATAAAAAAAGAAGCGCACATTTAAGTGACATGATTTTGACTACTGAATTTTGCAAAACGTAGTTCTTATCCTTATAAACGTGTTCCTAATTCAAACAATTGACATGATTGACTACCAAATTTTCCAAAACGTAATTCTTAACCTTATAAACGTGTTTCAGAATTCAAACAGATTTTTAGCAGACAACAAACACTATTATGAGCAAAAACGTACTATTAATCTGTACTAAAGTTACAGAGGTGTCAGAGAATAGAATATGGAGTACTAGTCAACAAAGCATTTCTTGTGCGGCATGAGATATTGAATACCAGATGGTTATAAAAAGAACGTCCAATTGAAAGGTTCGTAAAGGACTCCAACTCGTTGGAACTAAGGTGTTGCTGACTTGCTGTTTCTGATTGTTAAACACTTAAACTTAGGTTGTTTTCAAAAGCCAAGAACTTTTGTAATAAAAAAAATTGTGCTCCAATTAATTCCCTAAACTTCACATATGCAAAAACTCCTAGCAACCATCAATTAAAATTATAAATAAGATTATCACTTAGGGGTGAGGTGGAATGGTTAAGACTTGAGAGTCTTGTTTCGAGTTTGAGCTTTGAAAATTAAAATTTTTTCGGTAGGGAGCCTTTGCCTCCTTAGTGGACCTACCTTATGAATGCACGCATGGTAACAAGAATTTTATACTTCATTTTGTTACATCTTATTATAACACACGAATTGAATTACACTATACATCATACACAAATTTTACACATCTATCACAAATTAAAGCTTTAAAGTAAATACAGAGCTAATTTTTAAAGACAAGGATTTCTTGTATGCTGCAAACAAATGATGTGCTACTCTGAGGTTTTGTTTGTATGAGGTGACTTGGAATTCCTTAGTCTTTTTTCTTCTGAAAGCAACTTCGCAAACCTGGCAAATACAATATGATCAATTCAATAATTAACACGAAATACTTTTCTCGGTATTAGTATTACTATATACAACTATATAAGATGGTAATGTTCAGAAGAGAGTTGAATTACCTTTTCAAAGTTTCTTCATTTGTGCCACCATTTTTGCATTGTTCAGATAGGCCTGTTTGCAAATTTACCCTTGAAACTGGTTTCTTCAATAAAGTTTTCCCTATTTCAACCAATTTGTCCATGTTTTCTTTGGTTGCTATATCAACAGAGGAGTCTGTTCCAGTTAATGTGTCATCCTACAATTGATGAACAATATAATTATCTTAGTCAAGATAAAGTCATAAGATCTAAAACTTTCCTCTCTTTTTATCAATATTATATTTGAAAGAGTTTGACTAATATACACAGCACTAGTATACAAAAATTTCATATTATCCTCAAAAGCTAATTACAACTAATTTTTTATTGCAACCATGAAATTGTATAACCTGCAAAACATGATAAGTGACATGTTACAACAGATAGTATAACAACTTTTTACGCTATTAAAGTATAATAATTAAATTCTATTTGAAAATAGGTGGATCTCCAAACAAAGCAGCTTCAACTACATGTCGACTAAACAACAGCAACAACAATAACGACCTAGTGAAATTTTACTAGTGGGGTCTGAGAAGGGTAGAGTGTACGCAAACAATTGTTTTTATGTAGCAAACCAAGACAACCCGCAATCAAGGAATAGAAGCTACCATCCCCGCGGAGATTATATTATCTCTCTACCCAACTTTTCATCTAACAACAAAGAAATTCAGTGGCGGAGGCAGGATTTTCACTAAAGGGGTTAAAAAAAAATTAAATAATTTAAAGAGACTGTGGCCAGTGGGAATTAAACGAGCAACCTCACAAAGGTTTTGAATCCCCTTGATCACTGAGCTATGCTTTTGGACTGCGTCAAGAGGATACAAAATATAATATATAAAGGCATAAAACGGATTTTGCCTTATATGTATAGTGTACCCCTTCCATCCCCTAAATCTGCCCCCGCCAAGAATAAGATAGTTAAGACACTCAAGTTGTCGAATGATTTAGGATCAAATGAGAAAATCAATCCGAAGAGAGAACCTCAATAAGATAAGTTAATCGGAGTTGCCCAAAGGAGTTCCCACCATTTAATTGACCCTTACAACCTTAGTTGGTCTTAGGCAACAAAGATCAACTTTAAGGACGAAAAGGGCTATCCATCTATTAATACCAATCAGTACTTCTTAGAATTTTTATTTTTAGGCTTATATAATTGTACCTGAATACGAAGGTAATTTTCTTCAGAATGAAGAGCTTGGAAAACAACAGAAATATGAAGATCAACCATATCACCACTGGCTTGAGTAAAAACATCCACAATTGGAGTTGAACCTCCATTAAGAAGCCAACCCAAGATACCCCATTTGGATGCAATTTTAGCATTATATTTCTGTTCCACTTTTGCTGATCCAGTGCCTATAGATATCACCAAAAACCTTCCATAATCAATGGGTTTGATTGGGAAGAAATCTGGGTTTCCAGTCATTATTTGATGGGTCACTTGGCTTGTAGCAACAAGGGCCTGAAATAGCAATTACCAAATCATATACCCCTGTGAGATGTTCAAGAGCGTGATAAAAATCAAGAATTGAGATAATTGGGAAGGGAAATGGCTTCCGCACAAAAGTGAGGAAAGTCATTTTCCCTCTTTAATTTGATGGAGAATATTCTCTCCGTAAAATTTTCCACAGCAACCAAACTTCAGAAAATGACTTATTTTCTTGTAAACATTTTGGCCATAAACTATAGTTAAAAAATAAAATAAAAAAGTACTGTACGTACTGGATTGTTAGCTGCTACTCCACCATCGACAAGATTGAACTCATGAAAGTTGCCATCTTTATCTTGGGTCTGGAAATAATGTGCAGGAAGATACGTTGGAGCAGCTGATGTGCTGATGCATATATTGGAAAGCCGAGCATCCATTAATGGTTTTACTCTAGCCTGTTGGCATTTCGAAATTATATATGTTAGTCTTTAGCAGATAGAAAAAGTTACTTTTTCTGTGGGAATATCTTAGGGCCATGTTCAAGATAGAAGGGTTTAATGTCTTTAGCAGCAAATAAAGGACGCTTGTCTTTGTCTGGAGCTGTTAGCATGGCTGTGACTAGACCACCTGTGCTTGTTCCTGCAATTATATCGAAGTAATCCGCAAGCCTTGCACCTTCACCATCCAATTCCTATTCATCCAAATTTGAAACTCTTTAAATATAAATTCAAAGTACTAAGCATGTACATGAATACGACCTAAAAGAATTTTTTAGTCACTTAAAACATAACTACAATGGAACAAAAGGGAGGTAATGGGGTTCAATAAAATTTGCTTCGCCAAAAAACTGTACTATGAATTTTTTGATAAATGAATTTTGGATTCTTTTGAGTCTTGGTAGAAGAGAAGATTCTATTGTAGTATCAAAGGGGATTCAAAATTTGCTTTAGATTTCATGTACAAATCCTAAGTCTGATACTCTAGCACTTTTTAAAATCCCTTTCTTAAAAATATCAGGCTCCACTTTTAGTTAGCCATCCATAATATTATCTATGTTTCAAAAAGATTGATATTATTTCCTAATTAGTTTGTTTAAAAAAGATTGACACATTTTCATATTTTCTTAATAAGAAGCATTTATAACCACTCACATGCTATGTCAGGTTTCAGAACATAAGAAAAGTTTTATAGCCACACAAATACTATGACTTATTTAAGACCACATATCTCAAAAGTCTTCCCTTCTTTATTATAGTTTGTGCAAAGTCAAACTAAGATAATCGTTTTGAAACGAAGGAAATAAGTGAAATTGGTAACTTTAAAAATAAGGCAGACAACCTACTATCCTACGTTAAAATATACTAATAATTTAAAGTTCTATCGCATTTTGTATCCGTATATATAAGTTAAATCCTTATACATACGACAAAATGGGCGTGTAATAGTGTAACCTCTTAATTTCTGCAAACAGAAAGCATTATATATAGAGGACATTCAATTAAAATCCTCTTCATTTTAAGAATCTAGAAGGTTACAATGGAAGCTTAATTCACCTGGAGTTGAGATTCAAGATACTCAAGAATAGTGGCAGGAATTATTCCCCTAATTCCACCTCCATCGATGCTGAGTTTACCATAAGTTGGAGGCTGTAACTTTAAAGAACCAGACGATGAAATTGCCTTCTTCATTTTTCCTAACTTGGTAATTTGATGAATTTAAGAGTTACGATCGAATATTATTGTTGGTTTTTTTGAAGCAAGTAAATAATAACACAACAATGCTTAAACTTTTTATTGATCTTCAACAAAAGGTCGAATCATCTATTTATAGCCCTCAAAGTATGACTAAAGAAACTTCCCCTCAATGCTCATCAAATTAATTGCTTCTACTACTTGCAATCCTGGATATGTTTTGGAGACCGATAAATTTTATTTTATTTTGAAAAATCAAAGAGTGATGACCACGAACCAGTTAGAGGCGACCTAATTAAATGGCAGGTGCAAAAAACCTTCACGTTACGAGAAACAATTTGAGACTCATATTTATAATTTTATACGAATAGTTTGTCAATATCATTTTAGTTTGTCAACTATAGAAAATTTTGATTGGTAATATAATTAAGATGGAACTATAGTTATCTAGCAAACAAAATATATACAGCCACACCTCTCTATAAGGCCATCTCCAACCCTACTCTATTTTTGCCTCCAAAGTCCAAACTCCATTTTGAAGTCAAAAAATGGAGGGTGATTTGGAGTGACACTATTGATTATTTACTCCATCACTATTTCCTATTATTTTTTTTATTATTTAGCCCTTTTTATTTATCATATTATATATACCTAATTATGTTTATGAAATATCTTCATAATATTAATTTTACATCTTAATTTTCGCGTATAATTTTGATAAATTAATTTTCATGCATATATTATTTTTATGTAAAGTTGTAAATTAATTTATTATAAGTTATAATTATATATAAAAAAATAACCATCACAAAAATGAAAGGTGCAAATATAAAATACAAGATGTTGCTAAGTAGTATTGAAACCAAATTTTAAACTATATGTAATATGTATTAAATTATCTTGTATCTCAATGATTTTACTTTTATTTAAATTATCCATTAATATGTATAATCTATAATATTTGCGTATAATTTATATTATTTAAAAATTTATGGTATAAAATAATTTTATTTAAATCGTTATATAAGAAAGAAATATGAATTATATGGGATGAATATGTAAAAAAGAAAAAAAAAGGATTTGTTTAATGGAAATAAGAAATAATATTTAAATAAAAGATAATAATATAATATAGAAGAGGGAGAGAAATATAAAAAGGAATCTTCTTTTTTGGAGTAAAAAATGGAGTAATGGTTGGAGTTAGTTTACTCCATTTTGGAGTTACTCTATTTTGGAGTAAAGATTTTGAGTGAAGGTTGGAGATGCCCTAACAACCCTCCTCTATAATAATAATTCGCTATAGTAGCCAAGTACTATTCTTCATATTATATTATAATATTTTCTCTATAATACCATTTCACTATAGCAACAAAAAAATATTAGAACAAATGAAACTATTATAGAGAGGTTTTGTTGTACCTATAGTAGCTAAGTTTTCTTTGGAACGTATACTATTCTTCATATTATGTTATAATATGTTCTCTATAACAACATTTCACTATAGCAATCAAAAAATATCGAAACAAATGAGATTGTTATATAGAGGTTTTACTGTACCTATAATTGTTTGGGCAGCCGTGGATAAGTCAAAGGGCAATGGATACTTGAACTTGAACAGCCAATGAGGTATAATCACCAACCACTGGTATAAAGGTATGATGTAAATCATACAAGATTTGAACTTCTATAATTAAGGACAACTTTTTTTCACATTATCATTTCGCATGATAGGTAACTTTAGATAATTGCTTATAATAAGTGTAAGTAGTAACAAAGAATAAAACAAGTGACTTGTTACAATGTCAAGTTAAATTACATTGTTAATTTAAAATTAAAGTTCTTTACGTCGTTGGGGCGTATATATAATTTAAATTCACCTTGAAAAAATAAGTACATTCTAATTTTGTTCGTTACATGGAAATTAGATGACAGCAATCTCTCTATGAATTAACAAGCAAATGCCATAAATATTGGAAGTAGATTGTAATGTGCCCCCATTATCATTTTAATTTTCAAAAATCATTGAATTGAAGAGAAACTTTGCTTAATTAAGCTATTTGAATTTGAATTAGTAAACTAATAATGATGGGCACTTTGGCTTCAGTTTTTAAAGGAAGAAAAGTATCCATATAATCCGTCCACTGTCTAGTACGCGTTTAAGTTTTTTTCAACAGATGTAGCTTTCATATTCCTAGTAGTAGTAGATTTGAATTATATGTATCTTCTTATCAAAAATTAAAAGCTCTATAATTAAACCTAAAACAAATGTCTATTCTCATTTTTGGTTTGTAAGATATTAAACTGAAAAAGAACTCTCTCCATAGCGCGCGATATAGTCCACAACTAATGTTGAAAAAATACATTTAATTAAGTTTATTATTTACCTTTCCTAATTGGTATATATAGATTATATGCTAACTATACACGGTTATACGCATATTATACATAAATATCATACATCTGCTAGCTTTTTTTGGTGTAAGCGATTGAATGAATGAATATTTAAGTTAATTCTTCTTTTTTATATTTGTGGAGAAAGAAAAATATTGACACGCCTATATAATATGGCTCAAACTTGTGAAATAGGGGGAAAAGGAAAGAGATGGATCTGAATATACTTCAGAGGGAATCAACCAAGATCACTTGTATTTTCTTAATTTTATAATTCAGTAGGATGACCAAGAAAAGTTGAGTGTAAATAGAGAGAAATAAAAAAAGTAGTACCCTGATTATTTGTATAGAAAGATAGTAATAGCCAAAGCAAGCAAAGAATATTTTAAAATATTATTAATACCACTTATTGTTTATTAGAAGATGATGCAGATGCAAAATTGCACGCTTGGAGGTTTAGTTACTTTAAAAAATGTCAATAAAGCTGATCCTAGAGCTATTTGAAGTGATTATTTTAATGGTAGTTATAGCAAAGAAGAAAAAGGCGAATGTTTTCTTGTTGAATGAAAAATCGTGGGTCAAGAATCTAGAGTTTTCGAAATTTAGATAATTAATTAAGTGACTACTTCAATATATTCCTTCTTTGATAGTGCAATATTTCGTGTATCCATTAACTTGAATGATGGACACCTAGGAAAACTGTAACTGCTTATATATTCAAAGAAAACGATGTTACTTAGGGTCCGTTTGCCCATAAATAAAATTCCTTTTTTCTATTTTTCTTTTTACTTTTTTCGAAATCAGTGTTTGGCCATGAAATTTTTGATTTTCACTTGAAGGTGAATTTCAGAATTTTTCAAAAAATTGAAAAACATAAAAAAAACTATTTTTCAAAATTTTCAATTCAGATTACTGACAAAAATTCAAAAACAACCCAAAAGCATATTCATGTCCAAATACAACTCTAATTTTTAATTACCATTTCCACTTGAATGTTTTTTTTTCCCCAAAATTTCAATTCTTATGTCCAAACGCCCAATTAATAACCGTTTAAATTTAATATTAGGCATTGTATTCTCGTTATTGACTTAAAGACCTTTTCTTTTCCCCTAATACCTTTGCGGTCAAAGTTTTGAAATAAATGTGATATAGTGAAAGACTAACAGACATCCTTTATAATAATATTTCATTATAATAGCTAAATTTTTTTTGAAATCAATTTTTTTTGTTATGTTATATTATATATATAAATTCTATAATAGCACATAACTATAGTAACAAAAAATAACGGAACAAACGGGGGTCGAGACTTCCACTTGCCCGCTTTCTTGAGGATGATAGGGGGTCGAAACTTTGTGAGTGGCACCATACTTGGTGAGTAAGGTATCAAAAGTTTTGTTGCAAAAGTGTGATCCCCCATCACTAATAATGGCCCTTGGAGTACCGAATCTTGTGAAGATGTTCTTTTTCAAAAATGCCACCACACTTCGAGCTTCATTGTTGGATAAAGCCCCGGCTTCAATCCACTTTGACACATAATCCACAACTACCAAAATATAAGTGTTCCCACAAGAGCTCACGAACGGACCCATGAAATCAATGCCCCACACATCAAAAATGTCAATCTCCAAGATGGTGGTGAGGGGCATCTCATTTTTCTTAGAAATCCCACCGGCCCTTTGACATTCAACACTTGACGAGACCGCTGATGTCCTTATAAAGAGTAGGCCAATAGAATCCACAACTCAATACTTTTGTTGCCGTTCTAGCTCCACCATGGTGAATAATGGGAAGCCTCAAGAATTTTCACTTGTTCTTCCTCCGATACAAATCATCGAATCACACCATCAGTACAAATCCGGAAGAGATACGACTCATCCCAATAATAGTCAAGGCAATCCCGTTTGAGCTTCTTCCTTTGGTTTGAAGAGAACTCATTCGGTACAATACCACTCACAAGATAATTTGCTAAGTCGGGGAACCATGGCATCCTGGTAATTGAAATGGCTAGAAGTTGCTCGTCGGGGAAGGAATCATTTATCTCAAGGCCGTCATGTGGCCTCCCCTCCTCCTCCAAACGAGACAAGTGGTCCGCCACTTGGTTTTCACTAGCCTTTCGGTCTTGAATCTCTCGATCAAACTCTTGCAATAGAAGCACCCACCGCATTAACCTTGCCTTTGAATATTTTTTTCTCATTAAGTACCAAAGCGCCACATGATCGGTGTGGACAATCACCTTTGTACCCATCAATTACGGGCGGAACTTCTCCATAACAAAGACAATAGCAAGTAGCTTTTTTTCAGTCACTGTGTAGTTGACTTGGGCATCATTCATGGTCTTGCTAGCATAGTATATCGGATGGAAGATTTTGTTGATACGTTACCCCAAAACTATTCCAACCGCCACATTACTTGCATCACACATGAGCTCGAAAGGCAAGCTCCAATCCGGTGAGGTGATAATATGAGTAGTAGTCAATTTGAACTTGAGCAATTTGAATGCCTTCATACGGTCCTCGTTGAAATGGAACTCGACATCCTTCTCCAATAGTTTACACAAGGGGTTCACCACTTTGGAAAAATTCTTGATGAATCGGCGATAGAACCCCGCATAACCAAAGAAGCTCCTCACTTCCTTCACGGATGTAGGGAGTGTTAGTTTAGAGATCACCTCTATTTTGGCCTTGTCGGCCTCAATACCATGCTTTGAAATTTTGTGGCCGAGGACAATGCCTTCCTCGACCATAAAGTGACATTTCTCCCAATTCAAAACCAAGTTTTTCTCCTTACATCTTGCCAAGACCTTATCCAAGTTGTTCAAGCAATCATCAAAAGAATTTTCGACTACGAAAAAGTCATCCATGAAGACCTTAAAAAAATCCTCCACCATGTCGCCGGTGCATTGCATAACCCAAATGACATTCGCGAGAATGCAAAAGTACCATAGGGACAAGTGAAAGTAATCTTCTCTTGGTCCTCCGGGGCAATAAGAATTTGATTGTATCCGGAATATCCATCAAGGAAACAATAGAAAGCTCGACCGACTAACCTATCAAGCATTTGATCAAGGAATGGGAGTGGGAAATGATCTTTCTGTGTGACTTTGTTGAGCTTTCGATAGTCCATACATACTCTCCATCCGATTACCGTTCTTGTGGAGATCAACTTGTTTTTGTGATTTGTGACCACAGCCATGCCCCCTTTCTTTGGGACACATTGCACTGAAAAGGTCCACGAGCTATCAGAAATGGGGTAAACAACCCCGGCATCCAACCATTTTATGATCTCCTTCTTCACCACCTCTTGCATTGCTTCATTTAATCTTCTTTGATGTTCAACAGAGGGTTTGGCATCCTCATCCAAAATAATCTTGTGCATTCAAAAGGAGGGGATTATACCCCAAATGTCCGCCAATATCCATCCTATAGCTTTCTTCCTCTTTTGTAGCACTGCCAAAGTAGAGTCTACCCGCACGTTAGTCAAACAAGAGGAAAGAATAACCGGCAAAGTAGAACATGGCCCAAGAAATTCAAACCTGAGATGTGGAGGTAATGTCTTTAACTCCAAAGTGGGAGGCTCCTCGATTGAGGGCTTTGTTGGAGGAGCCTTCCGGTTCTCAAGATCTAAGGACAATCTTCGAGGTTCATAAGTGTACGACCCCATTCCTTGCAATGCATTTACACAATCCACATAGCCTTCCTTCTCATCATCATCATGATTAAGCAATACTGCCTCCAAAGTATCATCAATATTCTTCATGGCACTAGCATCCTCAACAATCACCTCGGTCACTAAGTCCACAAATGACCAAACTTCATTACTATTTGGTTGCCTCATAGATTTGCATACATGGAAAACCACCTTGTCATCGCCCACCCGGAAGGTGAGCTCACCGATTTCCACATCAACACGAGCCTTCCCCGTAGCAAGGAAAGGTCTACCCAAGATAATAGACACCTCATAGTCTACTTCGCAATCAAGAATCATAAAGTCAGGATGAGCTTATCAACACGAACCAACACATCATCAATAATGCCCAATGGTCTCTTCATAGTACGATCCGCCATTTGTAACCTCATAGATGTGGGTCTTGGTTTCCCAATTTCCAAAGTTTTGAACACCGAGTACGACATCAAGTTGATATTCGCCCCTAAATCACATAGAACTTTGGCAAAGTCAGTGCTCCCAATAGTGCAAGGGATTGTGAAAACGCCGGGATCTTCCAATTTCGGAGCCATTGAGTGTACAATAGCACTCACTTGATGTGTCATCTTGATAGTCTCACAATTCATTGATCTTTTCTTTGTCACCAAATCCTTCATGAACTTTGCATAGCCGGGCATTTGTTCCAACACCTCAACCAATGGAACATTAATGTATAAGCTGTTCATCATGTCAATAAACTTCTTGAATTAGTTCTCGCTATTTTGCTTGGCGAGCCTTTGAGGGTATGAAGTAGGAGGCCTTGGCATTGGTGCATTGGCCTTTGGCACTACCGGTTCCGGTATGTCAATCACGTGTTCCCTAGACGGGTTCACTTCTTCTTGAGTCTCCTCCACATTTTCATCAATATAAATTCTCACTTCTTCATTAGCTTGAACCACTTTTTTTGGAATTTCATCTTCTTGAATCACTATATCATCATCCACAATTCTTCTTTGGTTTGAGGCTATTGCCTACCCACATTTTCCACCCATTATGGTTATGGCCATGGTATGTCCCTTGTTGTTCCCACCCTTCGGGTTCACCACTGTGTCACTAGGTAGTGCCCCCTTAGGACGAGTGTTTAAAGCTTGCGAGATTTGCCCTAATTGAACCTCCAAATTGCGGATTGAAGTATTGTGAGAGGCTAGTTGAGCATCAGAGTTGACATTTTTCTCCATCATTTGTTTGAACATATTTTCAATCCGTCACATATCATTTTTGGAAGAGATAGAACCATGAAATGGATAAGGAGGCAGGTTGCTTGGTTGTTAATACATCAGAGGGCCTTTGAAAGCCCAACCCCCGATTCCCTTGGTTATTATTCAAACCCCTTGGTTGTTGCCTCCCCAATATCCTTGATTGTTGCCACCCCAATTTCCTTGGTTGCCTTGATTATTCCAATTTCCTTAATTATTGTTATTGTTCCAATTATTTTGATTGTTGTTACCACCACTCCAATTGCCTTAGTGGTTTTGATTGTTCAAATTTCCTTGATTTCCTTGATATCGCCATTGTTGTTGATTCGGGCCTTGAGAGTTGTTACTTTGCCCTTGGTAGTTATTCACATATTTCACTTCTTCCTCTTGCTCATTGTATGATTCGTCTTGGTCAAACCCACTATCATCTTGCACAAATTGTTCCACAAGGTTTTGCACTTGTTGACCCTTTTGCCTTCGCTTGTTCACCATCATGTTGACACCTTCCATTGCATTTACTTGCTTAGGACCTTGAACTTGTTGAAGTTGAGCTGTGGCTAATTGATTCATTGTTGTGGTCAACTCGGCAGTTGTTTTCCCATGATCATGCAATTCTTTGTGTAGGTGAATCACATTTGGATCACCTTGAGAAACATTAGCTCTACTTTGCCATGCCGATGAAGTATCCTCCATTTCATCTAAAATCTCACAAGCGTCGGCATATGGTGTTTTCATGAAATTCCCACCGGCAAGTTGGTTGACCATGCATTGATTGGTAGTATTGATCCCCCTGTAGAAGGTTTGTTGAATCATAGCCTCAGTCATGTCATTATTCGGGCACTCTTTCACCATAGTACAGTACCTCTCCCAAATCTCGTGCAAAGGCTCATTGGGTTCTTGCTTTAATGCTATAATCTCGTCTCGAAGAGTAGCCATATGCCCGGGAGAAAAGAACTTGGCAATGAATATTTCCGCCAATTCATCCCATGTATGGGTAGAATGGTTTGGCAATCTTTCTAACTAATCCAAGGCTTTCCCTCATAGAGAGAAGGGAAATAGACTCAACCTTAGAGCATCCTCGGAGACGTTGGTCTGTTTACTCCCCCAGCAAGTGTCCACAAACCCCTTCAAGTGTTTGTATGCATTTTGACTCGGAGCCCCGGTGAAGAATCCCCGTTGCTCTAGCAATGCGAGCATAACATTGGTGATTTGAAAGTTTCCCGCCCTAATGCGGGGCGGGACTATGTCACTTGCGTATCCTTCATTTGGCAATACCCGGTGTGGAGCCGCTCTTGATAGAGGTGGGAGAGGGACGGTAATATTGTCATGAGGCGGACGGCCTCGCCTATTTGCTTGAGGTTCAAGAGGAACCTCATCACCTTGGTCATCGTCCACTTCCTCCCCCAAAGGCAAGTTTCCGAGATCATTATTGAGAGCCATTTTTGTACCTACAATCGATTCACAAAAAGGTTAGTAACTCGGAAGGAAAAGAAGACAAGTCACACACAAAATGAAATATATAGCTAAATCCTTTTTTAGCTCCCCGGCAACGGAGCCAAAAATTGGTGTCGCCCAAATTCACACCACTGATTGGAATTATGAAACGGTCGATGGAATTATAATTACCCAACTTTGAGTCGGGATCGATTCCTCAGAGAACTTATATTGGATTAGGTATATACTTAGACTAGGTGTATGACGTGCCTAAAATGCAATTCCACATACTTGGTTGTTTCTTTGTACTTCTAAAATTTATGCTATTGTTTGTAAATGCAAAGCTATAGAACAATATTTTTGGTGTGGTTGTTTTTCAAGTTTATAAAAGATGTAGGGCTGTGACTTCCACCTACGTGGTTACCTAACGGGTTGTGGGCTTTAGGGCATGTTTCGTTGGCCGGGGTGTAATATAGCAATCAACATGCGATTACCCACTCGATACCTCTCGGTAGTTAGAATGGTTTTGCCCATTTTGGCTTTCTCAAGTCCAAATGGGTAATTCATAAAACTGTTAATATATGCTTAAGTCGGGTCTTACTATCTCTAGATTCAACCCTTTAATTGAGGCTATCAATTTTTTGAGTTCGTCCCAATTTCTTGTTAGCCAAGTTTTTCTAGACTTAGTCTCTCTTTCTCAAGTAGAGACTAAGTCAATTAGGCATGAATCAATGTTTGCAACCGTTAATTCCTAAATTCAAGCAAGAATTAGGCTAAATATCATACACCCAACCTTAAACGAACCCTAAATCAAACACCCATTAGATACCCACACTAGGTTTGGATGACAACCCTAGCTAGAGTCTAGAGATTTAGCTACTCATAGGCAAAAATTAAGAAACTAAGGAAGAAAATAATATTAACCTCATAATAGATGATAAAGGGATGAAAATCCAATGTTAAAATGATAAACTAATACAAAGTTTCCCAAAGCAGTAAAGGAAAAACGACTATCTACTTTCTGGAGTTCAAAACTTAACCTAAATTTGACAAAAAGAACTATTTATACACAACTGAAATTATCGGACAAAATTGCCCCTGAGGAGGTTCTGCGGCCGCACAATTCTGTGTGCGGTCCGCACTTTGAAGCTAGGCTTGACACGATGGACTTCTGCGGCTGCACAATTCTGGGTTGCGGCAGCATGTCTTCAGATTCTACAAACCGCACATTTCTGAGTGCGGCCGCACTCTTGAATATGAGCTTGACAAGAGGGACTTCTGCGGACCACACATTTCTGAGTGCAACGCACTCTTGTATTCTGCGGCCACATAATAATAGTGTGGTCCGCACTTGTTCATGGACTCATAACTCCATCTCTATGAACCTCATCTTCTGCGGCCACACAATAATTGTGTGGTCCTTCATAGTTTGCAGCCGCACTCAATATTGTGCGGTCCGCACTTTGCTCTTTTTGCTTGGATTTAGTCCTTGTCCAAAAATACTCCTTCTTGAGTTGAATTTCATCATTTTGGCTCTTTTTTCAATACTTGTGCAAGTAAGCACATTTTATCAGTTTTCGGGAATACCTTTAAGCATTTTTGAGCTAAACCTAAAGTAAAAGAGTTCAAATAAGTAGTCAAAATCCCTACTTATCACATAGTAAGGGCACACAATCAGAAAATACACTGACAGTTGAGCACAGCAAGAGGCAACTGCCACATACTCAACTTCAGCAGTTGAAAGGGCCACTAAGTTTTGTTTTCTTGTCCTCCATGAGATTAGACACCAATCTAGAAAATGTACCATACCAGAAGTGCTTTTCCTATCCACCAGATAACCAACATAGTTAGTATCAGCATACCCTATCAAGTCAAAGTTATCTCCTGAGGGATAGTAGATAACCAGGTCCTGCGTTCCTTTGAGATACCTCAGAATTCTCTTTATAGCCTTCAGATGAGACTTCTTTAGATTGGATTGAAACCTGGCACAGAGTCCCACACTGAAAACAATGTTTGGTCTACTTGTTGTGAGATACAGAAGTGACCCAATAATGCCTCTATACATAGTCTCGTTTACAATAGAACCAGGTTCATCCATATCCGGGAGAGTGGCAGTGGCAATGGGTGTATCAATGATCTTTGAACTTTCCATCTCAAATCTCTTCAAAAGCTCTTTGATGTACTTTTGCCGACTTATCATTGTGCCCCGAGGAGTTTTCCTGACTTGTAGACCCAAGAAGAAATTCAATTACCCCATCATGCTCATCTTGAACTCACTTCTCATGAGTTTTGCAAATTCCTCACACAATGAATCGTTTGTTGCTCCAAAGATGATGTCATCAACATAGACTTGCACAATGAGCATGTTCCTCCCTCATTTCTTGAAAAATAAGGTGTTGTCAATTTTTCCTCTTGTAAAGCCATTTTCTAGAAGAAATTTGGACAATCTTTCATACCAAGCATGCGGAGCATGCTTTATCCCATATAGTGCCTTGTCAAGTTTTTAAATATGCTCAGGATGTTCATGATTCTCAAATCCAGGAGGTTGCTTGACAAAGACTTCTTCTTTTAGAAAGCTATTTAGAAATGTACTTTTGACATCTATTTGGAACAATTTGAATTCCATATGAGACACAAATGCAATGAGGGTTCTGATTGCCTTCATTCGAGCAACTGGAGAAAATGTTTCATCATAGTCAATCCCTTCTTCCTGATTGTAACCTTGAACTACCAGCCTTGCCTTGTTTCTGGTTGTGTTTCCAGACTCATCAAATTTGTTTCTGAATACCTACCTGGTTCCTATAACAGTTCTGTTAGCAGGTGGTGGAACCATGTTCCATACACTGTTCCTCTTAAATTGATGGAGTTCTTCTTGCATAGTTGTAATCCAATCAGCATCTTTTAATGCTTCCTTGATATTCTTGGGCTCAATTTGAGAGAGAAAAATTGATAAGGCAAGCGTGTTTCTTGCCTTTGATCTGGTTTGAATTCTTGAATCAAGAGGAGTGATCACATTATCCAGAGGATGTGAACTTTTGTGTTTCCAGTTAGACACCTGAACCTTGTTGTGGGATGGTCCAGATATTTCTGAATGTGATTCTCTCTTTGCATGTGGGGTCCCTTGAACTGCATCGGCAACTCTATTTTCAGCTTCAGTTGTTGTGATTGTGGAATCGGGTTCCTCAATGTCAACTGGAGATTCAGCTGTGCCATTGTTATTTGAATCCTTGACCCGACTCATCATATCGGTATTTCCATTTTCCATGTCAATAACTTAACATGGGATATTTGATAACTCTCCATCTTGATCAGCCTTATCATGTGCAGTTTTTCCAAGAGGGTGTTGTGCTTCGTCAAAGATCATATGTATGCTTTCCTCAATACATTGAGTTCTTTTGTTGTATACCTTGTAGGCTTTGCTTTGTGATGAATATCCAAGAAATATTCCTTCATCACTCTTGGCATCAAACTTTCCCAGAGAATTCTTACCATTGTTGAGAACAAAGCATTTACAACCAAATGTCTTCAAGTGTGTTAGCTTAGGTTTTCTCCCATTCAGCAGTTCATACAGGGTTTTGTTCAGGAGGGACCTGATCATGAACCTGTTCACTCAGTAACAGGCAGTGTTGACTGCCTCTGCCCAGAACTTTTGCAACACCACTATCAATCAACATTGTCCTAGCCATGTCCTCAAGAGTCTTATTTTTCCTCTCCACGACACCGTTTTGTTGAGGTGTTCTTGAAGCTGAAAAGCTGTGACTTATCCCATTTTCAGCACAGAACTCGTCGAACTTTTCATTGTCAAATTCTGTACCATGATCTGATCTTATACTCACAACATTATGTCTCATCTTCACTTGGATCCTTTTTACAAATGCAACAAATACTTCAAATATTTCATCCTTGGATCTGAGAAACAGAGTCCAGGTGAATCTGGAATAGTCATCCACAATAACAAAGATGTAATTCTTTCCTCCTCTACTTGGCACTCTCATAGGTCCACATAGATCCATATGAAGGAGATCAAGTGGCCTTGAGGTGCTGACTTCCTTTTTGAGCTTGAACGAAGATCTGACTTGCTTTCCTTTTACACATGCATCATAAACTTTGTGATTCTTGAAGCTTGAGTTAGGCAGGCCACGAACCAGGTCCTTCTTGACCAACTTGTTCAGCAGCATAAAGCTTGTTGCATGACCCAATCTTCGGTGCCATAGTTCAGCATCATCATCCATAGCACTCAGACAACTGAGATCTCTATTTTGCAGAGATTCAAAGTCAGCAACATAGATGTTTTTGTATCTTTTGGCCATTAACACCACTTCACCAATCACAAGATTAGTGACTGTGTATATCATTGACACAATTCCACTTTGTTTCCCTTGTCACAGATTTGGGAAACACTTAGCAAGTTGTACTTCAATCTGTTCACATAGTACACATTTTCAATAGAGTGAGAGAGACTTCTAAATCCTTCCAACTCCCAGAATGTATCTCTTCCTGCTATTTCCAACGGATACACTTCCTCCTTGCAGGGCCTTCAGTGAAAGGAAATCGTTTGTACTTCTAGTCATGTGTTTTGAGCAACCACTATCCATGTACCATTGTTGGTTGCTCCCATTCACTGTTCCCTGCACATTGAAATTAAATGTTATACTTAGGAACCAAAACAAGTTTGGGTCCCTTGTAATGAGGAAAGGGATGAATGATGGTTCTTTTGGTCCAAGAAAATATCATACGTCTTTTATATGAGGGACCAGGTTCTCTAACAATAATTACCTTTTTAGCAAAAACTTTATTTTTCTGTTGAGGCTGAAACTTGGCCTTATAAGTTTACTTAAAGTGCCCAGTGTTACCACTGTGAGTGCAGAGCCAGTTGTCAGGTATAGTAACGTACTTGCTATGAGGGTTGTAGGGAGTTTTTTTCCCTTTGAAACCTGATTCCCTACCTGTTTCCCCCATTGTTCGTGTATGACAGTTATAGCTTCAGAGGAGCAGGTCCACTTGAGCAATTTTTCAAGATTACTCTTGACTCTACCTAGTTATTCCTGAAGTTGTTTGATTTTCTCGAGTTCAACACACAAAATAGATTTCACTGATTTTATCTCATCTTCAAGCCTAAGATGTGTTTCATCCGCAACTTCCTTTCTCTTTTGAAGAATATCATGCCTACCTTCTCATTTTAGTTCCTCAATTATATCCTTCATATCTACAACTACTACTAATAGGTCATCTCTCCCATGCTCTATGTTAGCAACCTTTTCAATTAAAGCTTCTTTCTCCTTTTTAACACACGCAATAGTCTCTTTTAGATCGACCACAACAACCACTAGATCATCTCTCTCATGTTCTATGTCTTCTAGTTCTACAGTTAATGCATTTTTATTATTTATAAGACTGTGATAAGCATCAATTAAAATATTTTCCAAGGACATTAGTTTTTTAGGAGAGTAAGACTTCAGATTTCTTTGAACATCTAGAAAGTTTACCTCATCATCATCGTCGTCATCTTCATTATGCCATCAAGGAAAAGATAGAGTCATACTCAGCTTCTTCACTTTCCAGTGCCATCATGGTGTTGTCACCTTGATCATCATCTTCTTCAGATTCGCTGGAAGAGTCTCCCCATGCAGCAAGAGCTTGTTTTACAACATTATCAGTGGCATTTTTCCTCTTGAAACGTTTGTCAGGAACCGGGTTCCTCTTAGTTGCTTTGTCTGTGTTGTGTTTGTATTGATTTTGCTTGAGGAGAGGACAATCCTTGATGGAATGTCCTAGCTTACCACACTTATGACATAGGTCATAACCTTTTGGCTTGCTAGAGCTGCCCCTTTTTGGAATGCCTCCATTTTTGCAAACCAATTTCTAGAATCTTTTTGTCAGGTAAGCCATATCAGCATCCTCACCACCTGAATCATTGTTGTCCATCTTGAGGACCAGGTTCTTCTCCTTTTTGGGATCTCTTCTCTCATTATCCTTCTTCTTCTTCTTCTTCTTCTTCTTCTTCTTCTTCTTCTTCTTCTTCTTCTTCTTCTTCTTCTTCTTCTTCTTCTTCTTCTTCTTCTTCTTCTTCTTTTTATAAGTTTTTAGATTACCAACAGGTTCATCAATGGTTAGCTTCTGCAAATCCTTTTCCTATGTGATAGCATTCACTTTGCTTTCCCAGGAACTGGGTAAAACACTGAGTATTTTCCTGACAAGTTTGTTCCATGGAATGATATCTCCCAGAGAATGAAGCTCATTGATGATGGAGGTGAACCGAGTATGCATGTCCTGGATGGACTCATCGTCTTTCATCCTGAAAAGCTCGTATTCTATGGTAAGCATGTCAATCTTTGATTGCTTAACTTGGGTTGTCCCTTCATGAGCTGTTTGGAGAGCTTCCCAGATCTCCTTAGCAGATTGGCATGCTGAAATCCTTTCATATTCATCAGGACCAATACCACAGACAAGAATTTTCTTTGCTCGAAAGTTCTTCTCTATGGCCTTACGATCAACATCATTGAATTCTTTTATTGTTTTGGGAACTGTTACTGATGGGTCACCACTAGTTTTTGTAGGGACGAAGGGTCCATCGCAGATGACATCCCAGAGCTCTGAGTCTTCAACCATGATGAAGTCGTGCATCCTTGTCTTCCACCATCCATAGTATTGGCCACTGAATCTTGGTGGCCTGTAGATAGATTGACCTTCTTTAAAGTTTGGTGAAGTAGCCATTGAGGTCCTTTTTAGGTGTTAGCCTAATAGAAAGAACCTGCTCTGATACCAATTGATAGAATTTAAGGGTCCGTCAAACTATATAGAGAACCAGGTTCTCTATTAGTTCCTATAGAACACACGCACACTATAGTAGGTAACACTGCAAGAAAATAGATCTTTAGCGAAGGAAATTATGGTCGTTAAAAGTACCAATCCGGTCGCTATTAACCAATAACGTCCGTAAAAGATTTGGTCATCACCGGTCGTTGATGTCCCCGACGTTAAAAGTTTGCGACCGGATTTCAATACGGACGTTGAAGAGTCTTTAGCGGCGATATAAAATCCGGTCGTTATGCCTCATTTTAACGACCAAATTTTCCTTCGTTAATTATTAATCTGGTCTATAAAACCCTTTTATTACTATAACAAATCCCTTCGTTAAAAATTATGTTAGCAATGAAGTTTTCCGTGGACTAATTGTCACAATCTTGCATGAACAACCGAAATTACAACCAATTCATTAAATTTTAAATACATCCAAAATATATAAAACAATTAATAATCATAAAAGTTTATGGTCAATTACAAATACAGAAGCATAACATTACCAAAAAATATACCCATCCAAAGCATAACAATCTTCCAATAAATGCCTAATAAAGAGATAGAATTGTGGCATGTACAAATGAGAACATTTCTAAACAAATACTAACACAACAGTAGGTCTCTCTAATTCTTCAACTTGTTCTTTTAACATTTCAATTGCTTATACTTGCTCAGCACTTACTCTTATGACAAGATCTTCAGACATAATTCATGATCTGTAAAAAGAATAATATAAAAAAATTAATAAAAGGACTTCAAATTCTTGAAAAGCATATAGACACCCACATGTATCCATATTAGGAACAAAGGTACAATAAGCCTATTGTATAGTATCAACTTGGCGAGATAATAAAGTAAAAAAGCTACACCATGAATAAGTTTGTTTGTACCTTTGGATCTTGGACAAGACAGATGTAATTCAGCTCAACTTCTATGAGAGTAACTATAGATTGGATGTAATGGAAAGGAGCCAAATAATCCACATGAAAAGAGAGAGAGAGAGATACCTAAATCAAAGTAGCTCCCCGAGCACTTGCAAACAACCTTCTTTGTAGAGAAAGCCAAAACCAAAGTACTTTACAATTCCAGTTTCACCAGTCACAAAGATAAAAGACACCGGATGTGAACATAAGAAAAACTACCATTTTTATCACTTATCTAAGGATATACTAGTTCCAGAGTAACAAACATTAAAAACAAATTAGTAATTGGCAGAAACACTACGGAGTTACATGTGATGTTAGTTTCGCTTAGGAGGAAACCGGGTAGATGCAGAAGCCTCTTAAGATTTGAGGGCAAAAAATGGGGAGAAATGAAAAAGATAATATCTCAGGGTTTGATATCAGTTTCATAACACGCAACAGTTGGTATATTTCCTAGTGTAGCTTCCTTGTAGGCTGCAAAAGGATTCAAGTAGGTTGTAAATCATTGGCAACTCAAAAGGGAGACAATTATAAGCACCTTGGAAATAACTAAATAAGCATCAACTTAGTGATCACTACAAGGATCACTAAGAATGAGGATAATGAGCAGACGTGGCTCAAGTGCACCACAACTCCCATAGATCTTTACAAGTTCTTAAGAAATGAAAGGTGTATATGATATATCTTCTTCAGAATCTGACCATGTATTTATTTACCGAATTTCACCTAGATTCCTCTTACAACCATCAATCTGCAGTAAATTAATTTTAGAAAGATATTTGTAGGTGTTGGGCAAAACAGGAAAATCAATGATGTTACAACAAGCTCTCTCTACGAGCCTGTGTGAAAGGTCAATCTGTCTTTACCAATAAGAAAGACTTTGTATTGATCGGAATATTCAGTAACGGTAGTTGAGAATTTCCAAGCCAAAACGTTTAGTAAATTGGGGGCAGAGGGGCACAAATCACAGCAACATCAGCAGTTGTTCACAATGAAAGAACCTCAAGATTAAGTAACAATTTGAAAAGGGGATGAATGCAAATAGAGATCCTGTTCAACTTAAAGGGTTCAATATTCTGATCATTACAACTTCAATATAGATTATAAATATGCATTCGATTTACCACATTATTTAACTCCGAGAAATTTGGGATTTTACCTTTATGACAAGCTTATCAAGGGTGTTATTCAAATTAAGTGGGTATGTACTGGATAAGAATTCCTCTTCACTTAAAATGGAAAGAATCCGCAATGCAAGCTATGTAGTTATGAGCTCCCTCCTATGCTGCCCAAAACTCTGGAATACAAGAAATCTAACTGTCAAAAACACCAGCAATGACCAATCTGAATTTTATAGCTCTAAAGACTAAACCAAAGTCTTTTTTAGAAATAACACTAGAAAGTAGAAACCATCTATTTCCCCTCTCTTCTTTTTCCTCACAAGGCTACCATCTTTACAAGGAAAAATGTCTTAAGTAGTGCCCATGAGAGATATTATACCTTATATTTCCATTTTACTGAACATGATGAAGCAGATAATGGATCAGAGAAAGTAAACTTACAATAAGGATTCTGAGCTTTTACTTGTCAACGCAGTCTTTCCTATTCCGTCAATAAGTAACTACAGCCGTCTCTGCACGATACCCTCTGTTTTGACTAGTAAATATCTCGATCTGCATAAAAATGAATGAAGATGCGATGTTTAGAGGCGATGCATGTTTGTCTAGTTTTAATTTTCCAAAAAAAAGTTAGAAAATATAGTGGATAGGGGAGAACCTACAGAGAGCTTGCTTGGGTGTCTATGGACCAATGTCTCAATCTCTTCCGACAAAGCTCCCCTAGAAGATATCATTAGTCGATGTCAAAAACCCAATTTATAATAGTACAAATTAGAAACAGAGCATTGCTAAAGAGTGATCACCAATCACCTCACTCCCCACCCCCCAAAAAAACTAAACTAAAACTAGAGTAGCAAAAATGTGGAGGAAGCGGGGGGCAACCTCAGCCTAGTTGGTAGTGCAACTGGCCTGTTGACTGAAAGGTCACATCCTTTGATTTCCCTCGTTGGAACTACATTTTCCTTCTAGGTCTGAGCTTGTCAACTTGAGCTACAACCTCCTACACTACCTTCCTCTCGAGTAAAATAAAATATCAAGCAAAACAAAAGGAAGGAGAAATCCGGACCCTCAATCTCAAGTAAGTTAGAATCGGCTATACGAGTCCTCTTTATCTATTAACACTTCTATTCAGGTCCATTTCATTCAAGCTACTAATGTTTAATGGCCGATAATTCTTGCAATTATCAAATGATTTAGCGGCAATAAAGTTATGGCCACTATATAATTGCCGGTAAAAATACTTTTTGTAGTAACAATAAACAAGGGATATCACTTTGGAATTTGAATCAATGTTTGTTCACGTTTTTTCAAGTTCTTGCAATTCTTCATTTTTAGAAGTAATTTGCAGGTGTTACTTAGACAAGTATTCCTCGTCTATCGCAAAACTTACAAATCTTCAAAACACTACAACTATGAATAAACAGTCTCTTTGTAAGCTAAAAAATACTTTTTTCTAAAATTTTCCCCCAAAGTTGCTCAAACAGTTCCCAACTATCAAATTTTAACAAAATTTAGAACACCAAAACTTTCAATTTGGGTCACAACTTCATTATTGTAACGACCCGGCCTGTCGTTTCGAGAGTTATAGCCTCGTTTTCTCCATTTCTACTTCTTTATATGTTATTCAGCTATATTATGTTATGTCGGGTTTGTTGGTTCGGGACCGGAGTGGTTTCAGAGTGAATTGAGATACTTAGTCTTTTAAGTAGATACTTAAGTTGGAAAAGTTAACCGAATATTGACCTATATATAAACAATCTCGGATTTGAATTTTGATGGTTCTGTTAGGTAATTTTGAATTTAGGAGTGCGTCCAAAATGTGATTTGGAGGTCCGTGGTAGAATTAGGCTTGAATTGGCGAAATTAGAAATTTGGCGATTTCGGTCGGCAGTGAAAAATTTGATATCGGGGTCGGAATAGAATTCCGAAAGTTGGAGTAGGTTTGTAGTGGCATTTGTGATGTGTGTGCAAAATTTGAGGTCATTCGCACGTGGTTTGGTTGAGTTGGCATCGGTTGCCGAATTTGGAAATTTAGAAATTTTTAGGCTTGAATCCGAGTGTAATTTGATGATTGGATATTGTTTTGAGTGATTTGAAGGTTTGACTAAGTTTGAATGTTGATATATGACTTGTTATTATTTTTGGTTGAGGTCCCGAGGGCCTCGGTGTGATTCCGGGTGGATAACGGATTTGTCGAAGTTGGAATTTGCAGCTGGAGCTGCTGCTACTGCTATTTTCGCACATGCAGAAGAAAGCCTCGCAGGTGTGAGGCCACTGGTGTGCGTGGGGAGTACGAGCAGGTGTGGTAAATGATGGACCAAGGCTGGGAACACAGGTGCGAAGAATTTGCCGCATCTGCGAGCCCGCAGGTGCGAGGCCTTGAGCGCAGATGCGAAGACGAGAATTTTGGGCTGGTTTCGCAGATGCGCACCAGGGACCGCAGATGCGAGTCCGCAGGTGTGAGAAAGGTGTCCGCAGGTGCAAAAGCTGGGGGATTAAGTGAGTTGCGCAGGTGCGGTCGCGCTGGTGCAAGAAAATGGCTGCAGGTTCGAAAAACCTTGGCAGAAACCATAAATAGAACCCTTCGCGATTTTGGTGCATTCTTCACCATTTCTATTCGGTTTTTGGAGCTTTTGGGAGAGATTTGAAGAAGGAATCAAGGGGGTTTCGTTGAGGTAAGTTACTTGAGCCCTAATACTTGTATATATGGTGATTTTTCGTTGTTTAATAATGGTAATTAGTGAAAATGAGGGGTTAGGGCTTGGAATTTTTTGAAAGTAATTTAAGGATTTGAAGGACCAAACGATGTCGGATTTTGATGAATTTGGTACGGTTAGACTCGTGAGTGAATGAGCTTTCTAGTTTTGTAAATTTTGTGGGATTTTGAGATGTGGGCCCGGGGGCCAGAGGGTTTTTCCCTGATTTGAATTATGACAACCTCTTTGATGAATTCCACTATATATATATATATATATATATATATATATATATATATATACAACCTCTTTGATGAAATCTACTATATCTAAATATATATGCTCCAATTACAGAGGGAACTTGCCAGTTGAGAGCTTGAGTAAATTGTAAAGAGGAAAATTATACCACGTATTTTATACTTGTTTGTTTCATATATTTACTTTGTCTCATATTTATTCACTTCTTTATTATACCTGATATTATTGGACCACTAGTAAGTGTCACAGTCGACCTCTCGTCCCTACTTCTTCGAGGTTAGATGGGATACTTACTGGGTACGCATTATTTTCGTACTCATACTACACTTGCTGTACATTTTGTTGTACATGTACATGTATGGCTAGTGGCCTTGTGAGTGTAGCAGCGTGGTTGATACGGAGACTTAGGTGAGTTGCATCTTGTGAGACGATCCGCAACCAGCAGAGTCTCCTTCAGAGTAATTGTATTTTCTTTTCTGTCCAAATTTGTATTCCGGACACTTATTGTATTTTATTTTGTTCCCTAGTAAATTCTCATGCTCTTGTGACACCTGGTTCTGGGATGATTATGTGATTATTCAGTATTGAAATTTGCGAAAAACTTTATTATTTACTCTGTGAAGTTCATCATTTATTATTTAAGTGAAGGAAATTTACGATTTCAGAAAATATTAAAATGAGAATTTACTAATTATTGGTGTTGGCTTGCCTGACAGTAGTGTGCGGCGCCATCACGACCTTTCAAGGATTTTGGGTCATGACGGAAGCGCTATAAGCCAGTATATTATAATGGAGAAGTGTAAAACAACGGAGAAGTTGTATCTAGAACAATTTGCTGGAATTAATGACTTTAAAATTTTGCTTCCTGTATATTATGCTGGAGGCCTATCATCTGAAAGGTTATTATCCAATATTTTATCCTGGAGGTGTATAATCCAATTTTGTTTTGATGGATTTGAAGCGATTTATTGATTGAAATAAAGATTAATGGATTGGAGTTTATATTTTTTATGGTGTGTTTTTATATATAATAAGTTCGATTTCCTAATTTTTGTTGATGCTATTCTAGTATAATTAGCTGGAGTTCTTATTTTGTTTGGTTCCTGTATATTATACTGGAAATGCTACTTATGAAGCGCTATAAGCCAGTATATTATAATGGAGAAGTGTAAAACAACGGAGAAGTTGTATCCAGAACAATTTGCTGGAATTAAAGAATTTAAAATTTTGCTTCCTGTATATTAGGCTGGAGGTCTATCATTTGAAAGGATATCATCCAGTATTTTATCCTGAATGTGTACAATCCAATTTTTTTAAGCGCTATTATCTAGTCTATTTATGATGCAGAATTGTAAAATAACAGAGAAGTGTAATTTGCTGTACAATTATTTTTACAAGCTGTATAATCTGCTGCATTTCATGATTTTTGATCATTCTATCCTGGAGTTGTTATTTCTTATAAGTTTGTTTTTTTGTTTCTTTCCGATAAATGTTTTTTGATTCATGTATGTGATGTTGGAAATATGATTTGTGAACGGTTATTATCCAGTATAGTTTACTGGAAAAGTGTAAAATAACATAGTTGTTTATTTTTACTGTTTATTATCCAGATTTCATCATTTTTGTCGTTCTATTCCAATAGAATTAGCTAGATTTTTTATTTCTCATAATTTTGTCATTTTTTTAATTTTATTTTATTCAAAAGAGTTTTTGATACTGTGTGGATCCTATTCCGTAACTATCATTTGTGAAGATTTAATATCCAGTATATTATACCGTGAAAGTGTAAATAACGAAGTTCTCTTTTAATTTATTTTTTTCAAAATGTTTTTCGTTTTTTGTATATTATGCTGGAAATATGACTACTCAAATATGTTGTATTTCATTATGTTTGATAATTCTATTCCGGTATGACCAACTAGATTATACATTTCTTATTGGGATAAAATAGAGTCTACTTTTCTTATTTTTATAATATTTTAGGTCAAATATTTTCATTTATATAACATAATACAAGATAAAAACCACACAAAACAAAAGAAGAGCCACACAAAACAAAAGAAAACTTTAACAAAAACACAGAAGCAGAACATAAAAAAGGGATTAAAAAAATTAAGTATCATCTTCATCATCAGAACAGTACTCCTCAATTTCTCGATATATCTCATCATCGTCTGAATCAGAGATAATTATAGGATACTCGGGCAAAAGACCACAAAGTCTCATGAGATCAAACTTCAACTTGTTGAATTGATCACGCAATTGATTTTGTTCAATTATTATTCTGTCCATAAGATAAGGAAGACTCTTCAAGATATTTTCCAGCTTGGCATAGTCGTCCCTGATGGGAAACTTAAAATAATCAAACTGCTGGACAACCTTGTCGAATGAGGTTCAATAACCTTCACAACTGCGTTCGAAGTTCAGCCTGTTCTGGAATGATTCATCGGCAAAAAACTGTGGTCTGATTCTTTCCCAATCAGCCTTTATTTGCTCCCACTTCTGCATAAGATTAGTCATTGGTACGGTACTATTCCAATCACATTTTAAACTCTTCCATTTCTGCATAAGTTCATCCATTGTAAGCTTCCTACTTTCGCTAGCATCAGACATTATTTTTTTAAAAGCTAAAAGGCTATTGATGAATATCAATTTAATGAAATATGATAGAAGTCTATGGATGACTATGAAATTTTCAAGTGAAGAGATTGTTAATATAGCCAAAGTGTGCACCTAATCAATTTAATATCTATAAATGCAAAGGTAACTTTTCAGGTCTGTTTGCTATTTTACGTTCAGAGAAATTGAATGTAACAAGATAAGTAGGTGGTAAAAGACAACAAGTAGGTGATAAATGCAAAAAGAAATGTAACTTCAGCCTAATAAGTCCACATTTTTTCTATAGTAAGAAAATAACTTCAATTTCTCTTTTCCAAATGACGCACCATTCCCTAAAGCATTAGTTTATACCATGTGTGCTCCACATATTTATATCACGTACGTTGTCTCTCTTTTCCAATTTCAAAATACACAACCGTTAGGGTTTAATCGGAAATTCTCGAACTTTAATTTGTTAAATGTCAAGTTTAATTTCGAGTAAAAAGTGTTGAAGTATGAAAAGAAAGCACTCTCTCAAGCATGGAAAACCTATTCATCCAATCTCACTATCACCAGAAGTTTCTAATTTTTTTATGGATGTTGAAAATCTGTCTGTTACAATGGTGGAGTCTTATATGAAAGATGGTCCACGTGCAATGTAAAGACCCGATCGGTCATTTTTGATTCCTAGAACACTATTCCCCTAAATAAGACTTCACGTACATGCTTTTACTGTTTTATGACTTACGGGAATAGTTAGTTCGGGATTTGGAAGTGTTCGGGTTGAAATCGGGCCACTTGATTCCTTAAGGTTGGCTTAAAAGGCTAAGTTTGACTTCGGTCAACATATTGAGTAAACGACCTCAGAATCGGGATTTGACGGTTTCAATAGGTTCGTGTGATGATTTCAGACTTGGACCTATGTTCGGATCGGATTTTGGATGACCCGGATGCATTTTGGCGCATAATAGTGAAAGTTGGTTCTTTGAAGGCTTTAGAAGTTCTTTAAATTTGGTTTGAAGCAGGTTTTGATATTATCGAGGTCCTAATGGAATTTTGAGACCGAAAATAGTTCTGTAATGTCATTTAAGTCTTGCACGCAAAATTTGGTGTCATTTCGAGTAGTTTCAGTACGTTTCAGCGCATTGGAAGTGAATTGAAGAACTTGAAGTTCATAAGTTTGGTTCAATTGGTTTTGGGGTGCGATTCTTAGTTTTGATGCAATTTTGGGCATTCTGACAGTTCGAACGAGTCCGTTTTATGATTTCCAAGTCGTGGGTATGTTCGGGCGGGGCTCCGGGGGGCTCCGGGTGTCAACCGGACGAGGCTCAGACCAAGATGAGAATTTGGAGCAACTACTGAAGCATCAGGTCTGTCATAATAGCACATGCGCTTGGCCAGCCGCAGGTGCGTGCCAAGCCTTACAGAAGCGGCCAAGGAAGGGCAGCCCAGATTTCGCAGGTGCGGCCCATCGTCCGCAGAAGCGGGACCATAGAAGCGGAAACTCGTCCGCAGAAGCGATGCCAGCCGGCCCAGGGGAGTTCCGCAGAAGCGAGGGCGCAGGTGTGGCCCTATGACTGCAGGTGCGGAAATAGCTGGAGGCACTGAACTTTATTTAATACGGGACTTAGGCATTTTTCTCCCATTTTTCACACATTTGGGTGATTTTAGAGCTTCAAAAAAGGAGACTTCAACCTAGATATTGAAGGTAAGTAATTCTTACCTTAATGTGAGTTTAATACATAGATTATGGGTAGATTTCAATATGAAACTTGGTAGAAATTATGGGTTTAGATGAAAAACATAGGGTTTAACAAAAATATGATTTTACCACAAAAATGATTATGAAACATAGTGAAAACCATATATTTATGTTCTTAAGTTATGGGTAACAACTTTCTTCAAAATTTTCGGAATCTGGGTTTGTGGGCCCGGGGGTGAATTTTTGGAATCTTGTAATTTGGGTTGGGTAATAACTCTAATAGTGGAGATATGAACTTTTGAGCATAGATTGATTGATTTATGTAATGTTTGACTAGTTTTGAGTCGTTTGGCATCAAATTTAAAGGTTTGAGCGCATTCTTGAATTAGGAAGTAGGCTTTGAGACGAGGTAAGTCTCTTTTCTAACCTTGTAAGAGGGAATTTACCCTATAGGTGAACGTAATTAATATGTGTTGTTATTTTTGGAGGGGCTACGTACGCACGAAGTGACGAGAGTCCGTACGTAGCTACTATTCCCGTTTATGTTCGGGTAGTTTTAGGTTTACACCATACTTTGTGGGCACCGTTATTTGATTATATTTGTTAATTGTATCAAATGGAACTAAGTCGAGGATTTTAAGGATTTAAAAGCTTCAAGTTGAATTGTCTTTATTTTGAAAAGAATCAAGAAAGAGTTATGATTTATTGATAATTTATATTTGACCGCGTCACAAGTATAATCCGCGAGCGGGGTAATTCTTTCTTCTACTCTCATGGGAGCGGGCCGTTTGCCTCGGCAGGTTAATAGATGCATCTATGGTTCGTGCCGTTTGACCCTCGGCAGTGCACAGTTTACATTTATGTTGGATCGGGCCGAACGTCCTCAGTGGAATTTTGTGCGTGATAATAGAACTGGAAGTCTTTTTTTATAATTGGTATAAATTCATTATTTGAAAGATTATTTGTTTTAAGTGAAGGAAGTGATTTGGGTTCTTAAATATGGTGATGAAATGTTCAATTATTTCTTGTTCTGAGTTTTATTGTTATATATATCATGCTTAATTAGAATTTCATATTATCATATTGTTGGCCCTTAGTAAGTGTCGGTGTCGACCCCTCGCCACTACTTTTTCGAGGTTAGACTAGATATTTACTGGGTACATATTATTTATGTACTCATGCTACACTTCTTTACTTAATTGTACAGGATCTGAGGCAGGTGTATCTTGTTACCAATCTGGTGCGCTGATTTGATCCCCATCTCGAGACTTCACGGTGAGCTGCCTTCCGAGCCGTTCTGCAGTAGCTGGAGTCTCCCTTATGTTTTTTTCTGTCTATTTCCTTTCAGACAGTAGGCTAGTGTTCTTTTGTATATTCTACTAGATTTCCCACATACTTGTGACAACGGGTCTTGGCACACACTAGTAGACTTATGATTTTGGGTTGTATTTCTACGTTTATGATTTCGTTTAGCTATTTTTATTTTGTTCACTTTAAATTTTGTTATTTGTTAAATTCTCTAAATCTAAAAGAAAGTAAGCTGTTCGGCTTATTAAAAATGGAAATCACTAGATTGTTCATGGTTGGCTTGTCTAGCAACGGTGCAGGGCGCCATCACGGCCTAAACCAGAATTGGGTCGTGACAATATGGTATCAAAGCACTAGGTTCACGTAGGTCTTACAAGTTATGGGAAGACCTAGTAGAGTCTTGCGGATTGGTGCGGAGACGTCCTTACTTATCTTCAGAGGCTATAGGGTGTTAGAAAACTACTCTTTATTCATCTCCTATCGTGAAATTGATGGTATACTAAAATCCTTTCTATCATTCTCTCACAGATGGTGGGGACGCGTACGACGGGCGTTCCAGACCCGGGAGGAGTAGGGCGAGGTGCCCGCCACAAAGCCAGCCCCTGTAGATTTCATGTCAGCTCCGAGTTTTCAGGAGGTCATGGGTCATTTATTTCCAGCAGACCCAGCCACATCTCAGGCAGGAGAGAGAGCACAGACCCCTACTGACCAGGCTCCGGGGCATGCTGCTGTAGTATATCATACTACGGGTACACTGCCCGTGGGCAGAGCCCAGCTAGTTACAGCGGTTACATCTGAGCCTAGATCAGCTGCGGACTGCGATCCGCAGAAGCTATTGGACAGATGGACTAGGCTACACCCTCCTATCTTCGGGGGTGAGCAGCATGAGGATCCCCAAGACTTCATTGATCAGTGCAGGGGCAAACTGCACAACATGAGGATATTGGAGTCCCATGGGGTGGATTTCACTACCTTCCAGCTGGAGGGTAGGGCCCGTAGATGGTGGCAGTCTTATCCTCTTGGCAGACCAGCAGGTTCTCCTCCCATGACTTGGGACCAGTTTACAAAGCTTTTCTTGGACAGGTATATTCCACCCTCTCAGAGGGAAGAGTTGCGAGGTCAGTTCGAGCAACTCGAGTAGGGTCAGATGTCAATGACCGATTATAAGGCGAGATTCTCTGAGTTATCTCTCCACGAACTCATGATACTTCCTACCGACGTAGAGAGAGTGCAGAGATTTGTTGCGGGGTTGCACCCCAATATTCGGGCTAATATAGCCCTGGAGGTGGAGATAGGTATTGATTATCAGCTAGTAGTGGAGATTGCTCGGAGGATTTAGGGCTATCGCCAGAGGGGTAGAGAGCAGATGCATCAGAACAAGAGGACCCGTTTCTCTGGAGAGTTTAAAGGTGCCCCGTCTAGGGGCAGAGGTCAGCTTGGTAGGGGTCAGCCTAGTAGGCCCACATATCCAGCACCATAACCTCCTCGAGGTGCTCCAGCGCGACCCTATTTTAGGGCTATGCTAGAGAGTTTTTAGCGCCCACCAGCTCATCAGGGTTCTTCCAGTGCCTATTCCAATGCCATGTTAGAGAGTTCATACTGCCCACTAGCCATCCAGGGTTCTTCTAGTGGGTATTCATGCCATCAGGGTCAGACTTCAGGGCAGCAGTCTATGGTATCGAGATACTGTTACGAGTGTGGAGATCCAGGTCACATAAAGAAATGTTGTCCTAGACTTCGGGGCAAGGCAGTACAGCAGGGTCATTAGCCCATGATTGCAGCACCAGCTGTCCGACCGCCTAGAGGTGGGGGACTTGTGGGTAGGGGTCGTCCTAGAGGTGGAGGCCAGGTAAGGGGAGGTCAGCCAGCTATTGTTCAGTAAGGTGGAGGCCAGCAAACCGGCGCTCCAGCTAGATTTTATGCTTTTCTAGCTCGGGTTTTGGTCTAATTTTGAAACTTTTCTTGTGGAATTCATTCCATTAGCGTATATTGATGGTATTGTACTAATTGTGAATAGATTTGAAGTATTTGGAGGCCGAGTCCAGAGGTAGGAGCATTGCGGGGTAGATATTTGACCAGTTTGAGGTAAGTAACGATTGTAAATCTAGTCCTGAGGGTATGAAACCTCGGATTTTATATCATTCTACTATTTTTAGTGACGCACATGCTAGGTGACGAGCGTGTGGGCGTGCACTGTTGGGGATTTGTGACTTGGTCCGTCCCGTAGAAACTGTAAAGTTGCATACTTTGTTGAAACCATATGATACTTATATGTTTTAGAAAGAATTTCTGTAAATTGGGTTGAATGCCATGTTTGGGCCTTGTGCCAATGCTGTTTGGACCCTTAGGGGCTGTTTCTTACCATTCTCTTATTGTTTTCGATTGAAAATCTATACTCGGTCATGTTTATACTTGTTTACCACACAACTCAGTTTTATGACTCTATTTTGATGCATATAAATGTTTTGGGTCGAATGCCCTCTTTTACTGAAATGCCCGAGTGGCTTGAGAGGTTTATGACTGTGAGGCCGAGGGCCTGATTTGTGAGGATGAGTGTGGATCGGGGCTGCCCGCCTGCATCATACTTTATTATTATGGCACGTGAGTTGTCCGTGTAGCACGCGAGTTGTCCGTGCCGATTATAGCGCTTGGGCTGAAGGAGCCCCTCCGGAGTCTGTACACACCCCCAGTGAGTGCAGGTACCTACTGAGTGCGAGTGCAGAGTGCTGAGTGACTGGGAGGCAAGAGTGATTGTGAGGTATGCCCGAGTGGCAAGAGTGATTGTGAGGTATTCCCGAGTGGCACGAGTGACTGTAAGGTTTGCCCGAGGGGTTGTTTATGAGTGATATTTTGCCCGAGGGGCTGTTTATGATTTCATCATTTTTGCTCACCTTTGCATTTTTCCTCTGTCTGAAAACTATTGAAAAATATCTTTAAATAATTTTTACTGGAACTGGGTTAAACGAGATGTTTTGATTCAAATCCTGATTTTTAAAAGCATGTGGTATTTTATTGAGATTTCCCGATATGAATGTTATATATTTTATTGCTCGTCACTACTGCTCAGTCTTTATTTATTGTTGTTACTTACTAAGTTGGCGTACTCACGTTACTCCCTACACCTTGTGTGCAGATTCTGGTGTAGCTGGTCACGGTAGCGGTTATTGAGTGTTCTGGTTGCAAATTTTCTTGGAGATAGCAAGGTAGCAGTTTGGCGATCGCAGCCCTTGCTCTTCTCCCTCTTATCTTCCTCTAGTTGTATTAACTATTTTCCAAGTTGAGTTAGCCTTGATAAAGTTAGATAGATTGCAGTAGATGCTCATGACTAGTGACACCCTGATGTCGGGCTTTTCCTTCCGCACTTTTATTTTGATTGGAACTCCTTTATGAAGGTTTTTATGTTAAATAACCTTGAAATTATCTTTAAAATAAAAATATCGGTTTGTTTTGGAAATGAGTCGGCTTGCCTAGTTCCACGATAGGCGCCATCACGACAGGGGTTAGTTTTGGGTCGTGACAGATTGGTATAAGAGCCTAGGTTACATAGGTCTCATGAGTCATGAGCGGATTTAGTAGAGTCTTGCAAATCAGTACAGAGACGTCTGTACTTATCTTCAGGAGGCTACAGAACCTTTACGAAACTCCACATTCTTGAATTCTTTTCGTGCGAATCTATTGATTCTAGTAACTAAACATCTGTTGTTTCATTCTCTCACAGATGGTGAGGACTCGTACTACCGGTCAGGAGGGCCAGCCACCAGTACCACCAGCCAGGGCCGCGAGGGGCCGAGGCCGCGATAGAGGCCATGGTAAGGGCAGAGGTGCAACCCGTATAGCAGCTGGGGCAGTACCTGTAGATCCACCGGTTGTCCCAGATCAGGACCAGGTTCCAGTTGTTGATGCACCAGCTCAGGCACCACCTATGCCTATTATGATTCCTGGCCTTCAGGAGGCCCTAGCTAGGATTCTGACAGCGTGTACTGGCCTTGCTCAGGCGATCTTTATTTTGACGGCCGCAGCCACTTCTCAAGCTAGGGGAGGCACTTAGACTCCCGTCGCTCACACACCCGAGCAGGTTATTCAGGGACTTCAGACACCGGAGGAACCACCATCCTAGCTGGTTGTTGTTGCTCAGGATTATGTGGTTCCTGCTATTCCTGAGGATGATCAGCGTAGGTTGGAGAGGTTTGGGAGACTTGAGCCACCACCTTTCAGTGGCACGGAGAGAGAGGATGCTCAGGACTTTTTGGATAGGTATCAGAGGATACTCCATACTGCTGGTATTCTGGAGACTTGTGGGGTCTCATTCACTACCTTTCAATTTTTTGGGGCTGCGCTAAGATGGTGGGAGACTTACGAGAGGCGTAGGCCTGTTGGCGCAACACCCCTTACTTGGCAGCAGTTCTCCGTGGTCTTTTTGGAGAAGTTCGTGCTTCGATCCCGCAGAGAGGAGTTGCGCAGACAGTATGAGATGCAATTCTCTGAGTTGGCCCGTTATGCTATCTGGTTTGTTCCCACGGACAATGAGAGGATCATGAGGTTTATTGATGGCCTCACTTATCAGCTACAGTTGCTCATGACCAGGGAGCGGATTTCAGGTGCTACCTTTGATGAGGTTGTCGACATTGCTCAGCAGATTGAGATGGTTCGCGGTCAGGAGAGGGTTAAGAGGGAGGCCAAGAGGCCTCGTGGTCAGGGTGGATTCAGTGGTGCTCCTTTTGGGGGTCAGTTCCAGCATGGTAGAGGTCCTAATTTCAGGCAGGCTCAGTCAGCTCGGCCATTTCATCGGGGTGCATCATCTGGCCGTGGTTCTCACAGTTCTCATCAGGGCCACTCATCACTTAGTGCCCTTCCAGTTCAGAGTTTGTCCCGTGCTCCACCTATTCAGGGCTCTTCCATGCCAGGTTCTTCTACTGGTCATCCCGGTGCTAGGGGTTCCATTCAATTTCTGCCGCCAGTACCAGGGAGTTGTTTTGATTGTGGGAAGCTTGGGCATATGTGGAGGCACAGTGTCCTCGTCGTCATAGAGGTCTATCTCAGCAGAGGAGTCAGCCTCCGACTATAACACCAGTTACCTCACCACCCGCCCAGTCAGCTCGGGGTGGAGGTCAGTCAGCTAGGGGTCGCCCTAGAGGGGAAGGCAGATCAGGGGCTGGTCAAGCCCATTTCTATGCTCTCCCTACCAGACAAGATGCTATTACTTCAGATGCTGTGATTACAGGTATTGTCTCAGTTTGTCACCGAGATGCCTCAGTATTATTTGACCCTGGTTCCACGTATTCATACGTTTTCTCATATTTTGCCCATTTTCTGGATATGCCCCGTGATTCCTTAGTTTCATCTGTACATGTATCTACTCATGTGGGCGATACTATTATTGTGGACCGCATATATCAGTCATATGTGGTGACTATTGGGGGTCTGGAGACCCGAGTGGATCTATTATTGCTCAATATGGTTGACTTTGATGTGATATTGGGTATGGATTGGTTATCTCCATGTCATGTTGTTCTAGATTGTCACGCTAAGACGGTGACGTTGGCTATGCCGGGAATTCCGAGGGTTGAGTGGAGCGGTTCTATAGATTATGTACCAAGTAGGGTGATTTCATATTTGAAGGCTCAGCGCATGGTTGAGAAGGGTTGCCTATCTTATTTGGCTTTTGTGAGGGATGTTAGTGCAGAGACTCCTGTCATTTATTCTGTTACGGTGGTACATGATTTTCCGGATGTGTTTCTTGCAGACCTGCCGGGCATGCCGCCTGACAGGGATATTGACTTTGGTATTGATTTGGTACCAGGCACTCAACCCATTTCTATTCCACCGTATCCTATGGCACCGGCGGAGTTGAAGGAATTGAAAGAACAACTTCAGTAACTCCTTGATAAGGGGTTTATTCAGCCTAGTGTGTCACCTTGGGGTGCACCGGTTCTATTTGTGAAAAAGAAGGATGGTTCCATGAGAATGTGTATTGATTACAATAGTTGAACAAGGTCACAGTCAAGAACAAGTATCCTTTGCCTCGTATTAATGATTTATTCGACCAGCTTCAGGGAGCGAGGGTGTTCTCTAAGATTGATTTGAGGTCCGTTATCATCAGCTAAAGATTCGGGATTCAGATATTCTTTAGCCAGCTTTCAGGACTCGATATGGCCATTATGAGTTCTTGGTGATGTCTTTTGGGCTGACCAATGCCCCAGCAGCGTTCATGCATTTGATAAACAGTGTATTCCAGCCCTATTTGGACTCATTCGTCATTGTATTCATTGATGACATCCTGGTGTACTCTCATAGCCAGGAGAAGCACGCTCAGCATTTGAGGATTATATTACAGCGATTGAGGGAGGAGAAACTTTATGCAAAGTTCTCCAAGTATGAGTTTTGGCTCAGTTTAGTAGCATTCTTGGGACATGTGGTGTCCAGCGGGGGTATTCAGGTGGATCCAAAGAAGATAGAGGTGGTGCAGAGTTGGCCTAGATCGTCCTCAGCCACGGAGATTAGGAGCTTTCTTGGTTTGGTGGGTTACTACCGTCACTTTGTGGAGAGATTTTTACCTATTGCATCGCCCTTGACCAAATTGACCCAAAAGGGTGCTCCATTCAGGTGATCGGATGAGTGTGAGGAGAGCTTTCAGAAGCTCAAGACTGCTTTGACCACAACTCCGGTGTTAGTTCTACCATCATCTTCAGGTTCTTACACCATGTATTGTGATGCCTCGAGGATAGGCATTGGTTGTGTTTTGATGCAGGAGGGTAGGGTGATTTCCTATGCCTCGCGCCAGTTGAAGACCCTTGAGAAGAACTATCCTGTCCATGATCTTGAGTTAGCAGCCATTGTTCACGCCTTGAAGTTTTGGCGTCATTATTTGTATGGGGTTCATTGTGAGATCTATACAGATCACCGGAGTCTGTAATATCTGTTAAAGTAGAAGGATCTTAATTTGCATTAGCGGAGATCGTTGGAGCTTCTTAAGGACTATGATATCACTATTTTGTACCATCCGGGGAAGGCCAATGTGGTGGCCGATGCTTTGAATTGCCGGACAGAGAGTTTGGGGAGTTTAGCATATCTTCCAGCAGTAGAGAGACCTTTGGCATTAGATGTTCAGACCTTAGTAGGCCATCTTGTGAGATTAGATATTTCAGATCCTAGTCGGGTATTGGTTTGTGTGGTCTCTAGGTCTTTTCTTTATGACCGTATCAGGGAGCGTCAGTATGATGATCCCCACTTGCTCGTTCTTTAGAATAGGGTTCGGAGAGGTGATGCTAGGGATATGACTATTGGTGGTGACGGCGTGCTGAGAATGCAGGGCCGGATATGTGTGCCTAATGCAGATGGGCTTCGAGAGTTGATTCTTGAAGAGGCCCACAGCTCGCGGTATTCCATCCATCCGTGTGCCGCGAAGATGTACCAGGATTTGAGGCAGCACTATTGGTGGAGGTGGATGAAGAAGGATATAGTTAGGTTTGTGGCTCGGTGTCTCAACTGTCAGCAGGTTAAGTATGAGCATCAGAGACCGGGTGGCATGCTTCAGAGGTTAGAGATCCCAGAGTGGAAGTGGGAGCGGATCACCATGGACTTTGTAGTTAGGCTCCCACGGACTTACAAGAAGTTCGACGCTATTTGGGTTATTGTTGATCGGCTGACCAAGTCCGCGCACTTCATTCCAGTTGGTACTACTAACTCTTCAGAGCGGTTGGCTAAGATTTACATCCGAGAGATCGTTCGCCTGCATGGTGTCCCAGTTTCCATCATTTCAGATAGGGGTACTCAGTTCACATCGCAGTTTTGGAGGGCCGTACAGTGAGAGTTGGGTACTCAGGTTGAGTTGAGCACAACTTTTCACCCTCAGACGGACGGGTAGTACGAGCACACTATTCAGATATTGGAGGACATGTTGCATGCTTGTGTCATTGACTTTGGGGGTTCATGGGACCAGTTTCTGCCACTCGCGGAGTTTGCATATAACAACAGTTATCAGTCAAGTATTTAGATGGCTCCGTACGAGACTTTATATGGGAGGAGGTGTAGATCTCCAGTTGGATGGTTTGAGCCGGGTGAGGCTAGGCTCTTAGGTACAGACTTGGTCCAGGACACATTAGATAAGGTGAAATTGATTCAGGAGCGGCTTCGCACAGCGCAGCCTAGGCAGAAGAGCTACGCGGATAGGAAGCTGATGTGTCTTTTATGGTTGGGGAGAAGGTTTTGCTGAAGGTATCACCCATGAAGGGTGTTATAAGGTTTGGGAAGAGGGGCAGGTTGAGCCCCCGGTTCATTGGGCCTTTTGAGGTGCTTCAGAGAATAGGGGAGGTGGCTTATAAGCTTGCCTTACCACTCAGCTTGTCGAGTGTGCATCCAGTGTTTCATGTTTCCATGCTCCAGAATTATATTGGACATTCGTCCCATGTTTTGGATTTCAGCACGGTTCAGTTGGAGGGTGATATGACTTATGATGTGGAGCCGGTGGTTATTTTGGATCGGCAGGTTCGAAGGTTGAGGTCAAAGGATATAGCTTCAGTGAAAGTGCATTGGAGAGGTCAGCCTGTGGAGGAGGCCGCCTGGGAGACCGAGCGGGAGATGTGGAGCAGATATCCACGCCTATTCGAGACTCCAGGTATGTTTCTAGACCCGTTCAAGGACGAACGTATGCTTAAGACGGGGGAGGATGTAACGACCCGGCCAGTCGTTTCGAGAGTTATAGCCTCATTTTCCCCATTTCTACTTCTTTTTGTGTTATTCAGCTATATTATGTTATGTCAGGTTAGTTGGTTCGGGACCGGAGTGGTTTCAGAGTGAATTGAGACACTTAGTCTCTTAAGTAGAAACTTAAGTTGGAAAAGTCAACTGGATGTTGACCTATATGTAACCGATCTCGGATTAAAAATCTGATGGTTCTGTTAGCTCCGTTAGGTGATTTTGGACATAGGAGTGCATCCGGAATGTGATTTGGAGGTCCGTGGTAGAATTAGGCTTGAATTGGCAAAATTGAACATTTGGCGATTTCGGTCGGCAGTGGAAAATTTGATATCGGGGTCGGAATGGAATTCTGGAAGTTGGAGTAGGTTCGTAGTGTCATTTGTGATGTGTGTGCAAAATTTGAGGTCATTCGTACGTAGTTTGGTTGCTTTCGGCATCGGTTGCCGAATTTGGAAATTTAGATGTTCTTAGGCTTGAATTCGAGGGTAATTTGATGATTCGATGTTGTTTTGAGTGATTCGAAGGTTCGACTAAGTTTGTATGTTGATATATGACTTGGTGGAATTTTTGGTTGAGGTCCCGAGGGCCTCGGGGTGATTCCGGATGGTTAATGGACTTGTCGAAGTTGGAATTTGCAGCTGGAGCTGCTGCTACTGCTTTTTTCGCACCTGCGGAAGAAAGCCTCGCAAGTGCGAGGCCGCTGGTGCGCATGGGGAGTGTGCAGGTGCGGGAAATGCTGGGCCAAGGCTGGGAACGCAAGGCAAAGAATTGGCCGCATATGCGAGCCCGTAGGTGCGAGGACTTGAGCGCAGATGCGGAGATGAGAATTTTGGGCTGGTTTCGCAGATGCGAGTCCGTAGGTGCGAGAAAAGTGTCCGCAGGTGTGGAAGCTGGGGGATTAAGTGAGTTGCGCAGGTGCGGTCGCGCGGGTGCGAGAAAATGGCCGCAGGTGCGAACAACCTGGGTAGAAACCATAAATAGAACCCTTCGTGATTTTGGTGCATTTTTCACCATTTCTATTCGATTTTTGGAGATTTTGGGAGAGATTTGAAGAGGGAATCAAGGGGGTTTCGTTGAGTAAGTTACTTGTATATATGGTGATTTTCCGTTGTTTAATCATGGTAATTAGTGAAAATGCGGGGTTAGGGCTTGGAATTTTTGGAAAGAATTTAAGAATTTGAAGGACCAAACGATGTTGGATTTTGATGAATTTGGTATGGTTAGACTCGTGAGTGAATGAGATTTCTAGTTTTGTAAATTTTGTCAGATTTCGAGACGTGGGCCCGGGGACCGGGTTTGAGCCAATTTCGGGTTTTGGTCTAATTTTGAAGCTTTTCTTGTGGAATTCATTCCATTAGCATATATTCATGGTATTGTACTGATTGTGAATAGATTTGGAGTATTTGGAGGCCGAGTCCAGAGGTAAGAGCATTGCGGGGTAGATATTTGACCGGTTTGAGGTAAGTAACGATTGTAAATCTAGTCCTAAGGGTATGAAATCCCGGATTTTGTATCATTCTACTACTTTTAGTGACGCACATGCTAGGTGACGGGCGTGTTGGCGTGCACTGTTGGGGATTTGTGACTTGGTCCATCCCGTAGCAACTGTAAAGTTGCATACTTTGTTGAAACCATATGATACTTATATATTTTAGAAAGAATTTCTGTAAATTGGGCTGAATGCCATATTTGGGCCTTGCGCCAATGCTGTTTGGACCCTTAGGGGTTGTTTCTTACCATCCTCTCATTGTTTTTGATTGAAAATCTATACTCAGTCTTGTTTATACTTGTTTACCGCATAACTCAGTTTTATGACTCTATTTTGATACATATAAATGTTTTGGGCCGAATGCCCTGTTTTACTGAAATGTCCGAGTGGCTTGAGAGGTTTATGACTGAGTGAGGCCGAGGACCTGATTTGTGAGGATGAGTGTGGATCGGGGCTGCCCGCCTGCAGCATACTTTATTATTATGGCACGTGAGTTGTCCGTGCAGATTATAGCGCTTGGGCTGAAGGAGCCCCTCCGAAGTCTGTACACACCCCAGTGAGCGCAGGTATCTAATGAGTGCGAGTGTCGAGTGCTGAGTGACTGGGAGGTATGAGTGATTGTGAGGTATGCCCGAGTGGCATGAGTGATTGTGAGGTATGCCCGAGTGGCACGAGTGACTGTGAGGTTTGCCCGAGGGGCTGTTTATGAGTGATGTTTTGCCCGAGGGGCTGTTTATGATTTCATCATTTTTGCTCACCTTTGCATTTTTTCTCTGTCTGAAAACTATTGAAAAATATCTTTAAATGATTTTTACTGGAACTGGGTTAAACGAGATGTTTTGATTCAAATCCTGATTTTTTAAAGCATGTGGTATTTTACTGAGATTTCCCGATATGAATGTTATATGCTTTATTGCTCGTCACTACTGCTCAGTCTTTATTTATTGTTGTTACTTACTAAGTTGGCATACTCACGTTACGCCGTGCACTTTGTGTGCAGATTCAGGTGTAGCTAGTCACGGTAGCGGTTATTAGCAAGGTAGCTATTTGGCGATCGCAGCCCCTGCTCTTCTCCCTCTTATCTTCCTCTAGTTATATTTAGCTATTTTCCAAGCTGAGTTAGCCTTGATATTGTTAGACAGATTGTAGGTGATGCTCATGACTAGTGATACCCCGATGTCGGGCATTTTCTTCCATACTTTTATTTTGATTGAAACTCCTTTACGAAGATTTTTATGTTAAATAAACTTGAAATTATCTTTAAAATAAAAATATCGGTTTGTTTTGGAAATGAGTCGGCTTGTCTAGTTCCACGATAGGCGTCATCATGACAGGGGTTAGTTTTGGGTCGTGACAATTATTAACCAATCTAATCAAAAACCCTTTTTCCACTCTTCTCCTCTTCGATGTGTTAACTGAATTCATAAGAGAAACCAAAAGATTCAAGCTTTCACGATCCCTAATCATCATAAAATCAAGAAGTTCAAAAATTAAAAATAATTGAAGCAATAAAAGACCAAGCCCTAACATGTCACCCAATCCTAAAAAGGGCAAAATCAACTCAGAAAAATGAAATTTTCAGAGAGAAAAAGAAATATAAAACTAGTGAAGAATTACCTGTAACGATCAAGTTCAAGGGAATATTGACGGCTTGAAAGGGATATCGAGGGGTTTCTTATCATCCCCAGAAAAAGGGAGATCGAGCGAGGGTAAGTTTTCTCTTTTTTTAATTCTTCTCCTGGGTTGGGCAGGTGGAGGAATAAAGTGGGAAAATGCACGAGTCTGTTATGAAAATAATTACATTGTGAATGTCCATTTATTATTCCGCTATAGATAATCTTCCTGAAGAAGATTATCCATTTAGTACTCTGTTGAAGTTTATCTACAAGTAGTTGATGCAGGCAGGTTGCAAACAGCTCAATGAAATAATTTGCAACAGCTTCTTATTAAACAGGCAGGTTGCAAGCAGCTCATGCAGAAAACTTACAAGCAGCTAAAGAAAAGCCTTGCAACTACTTCCTGAAAAGTCTCACATCTGCTTCCTTTCTTCTATAAATAGAGGAGTTTTCAGTTCATTATGTACATGAATTTGAAGTTGAATAATATATCAGTTTCTATCTATACTTGTCTTCAGTTTATCTACTTTATAGTCTTTATTTTATAATACGTTATCATCACGAGACTCTGCCATCAAGTAAGTGAAGAATTGTTATGTGGCTCCAAAATTTCGGGAATTTGAAATTGGGTCCTTGTATTATGTTGAGGAAATTCCAGAGAAACTTGAATTTCAAGAAATTGAAAACGGGAAAAAGGCTGATGTATTAGTGGAGAAAGATGACAAGGGGTTATTAGAATATTGGGAAGGTATAGAGAAGATTTGGAAAAGCTATTCGGTGCAGCGGTGGTATTTGTGGATTTCAAAAGGAATGATGATGTTCTTAACAATGAGTTGAAGGTGCAGCTTTATGGGCTTCACAAGATTGCCACCGAGGGGCCGTGTTATGGACCGTAGCCGATGTCGTTCAAGATTTCAGCTGGTGCAAAATGAGTTCATCTCCGATGCAAGGCGAATCATAAGGAACATTATATCTTTGAGGTGGTGAGTTTTTCTTCTTGGCAATAGTGATGTAGATATTACTTATATCTGGAGTGGCCAAATTTGCATAATTTAATTTGAGCCTTTTGCTTATATTTTAATATCTTTATCATCGCTTGCTTGGTTATATGTTACGTGTACAATACGTATTTTGGTATTTGTTTTCATCCTAATTATCTTAATAAAGGATTACGAAGTGGATAACATTGTTAGATCCACTTAAACTCTAGCAGAGTTTGCAAGAAATATACAACCACCAGAATTGGTTATGTTTCGTATATCTCATTGTAACTAAATTTTGTTAACCACCAGAAGTGGTATATGTCTATGACCACCAGAAGTGATAATTTAGGCGTTCTATGGTTACAATTAAAGATAAGCTAGAGAAATATTCTTTATATTATATGCATGCCTCGATATGCTCCTGAAGTAGTAAATATTTTAAAAGAGGTTGAAGCATCACAATTTGATGTGATTAATGCGCGTTCAGATAATTATGTTCGATTTCCTGAAGGATGAGAATGTTTTATAAATATTAATCCATTCCCTGAAGTGAATGTGATAATATTAATAAAGTCGTAAATATGAACGTGTTCTTGTTGTAAATATATTACAATTCACCTTCAGAAGAATTAATATGATTGAGAGAATATATACTCAATATTTCATATTTTAAATTTACTCCTGAAGAAGTAACACAATTGAAGTTTCCTCCTGAAGTAGGAAAATATTTTGAAGCAGTATCTTTTTGTGCTTAAGCAAAATAATGAGCTATTCGAAGTTATTTTTGAAGCACATTTTTATTCCCTGGAGTGAATGAATAAATACCACAACTCGACTCCTGAAGAGATAGAATAATAGAGGATATAAATATTATTTTTGTAGCATAAAGATAATTGCATTGGATAATTTTATTAAGTATCATTCTAAGGCAAAAGCAATGCTTTCTACTACAACCACATTGATATATTATGGTTAGTTGTTATTAACTACCCCGAAGAAAATAACAACTCATGTATATTTCCCTGAAGGATGTAATGACTATGTGGTTGCCACTTTGATATAAAATATTCATATATTAATGGCGTTTCTCCCTGAAGGAGACACAAAGTTGGTGGTAAAAATATTGAAATTCTTGATTTCTTATATTTATAAATTTAGAATTGTCTTTATACTATTTATTTGATTATGATTTTCTCTCATGATACCAGAAGTGTATGAGCAATATTTGATAGTACAAAATGTATCAACAACTCCTGAAGAGCTAGATGTTTGTCTAGAATACACATGACACCAGTAGTGTCCGATAAATATTAGATTGTGGATAATAAACGAAGGTTCTCGGAAAGCTTATATACAAATATGTCATTCTTATTGTATGATTATGGTCAAAACATATGATGTAGTAAACCCAAAGTTTACTGATACAAATGGCTATCATATTGAGACCACAAATGATTGAAAGATTAAAAATCTTCATATTTCCACAATCATAGGAGGTAAAATAATATGTATATGAGAAGTTACCCGCCTTATTTTTAAATTTGTACTACATCATATATCACAGTAAATCAGAAGTTTACTAATGCAAAAGTTTATCACAGTGTGAGCACCTAATTTTTGACTATATTTGAATTTTTATCACCTTCTACTATGTAAATATTTTCAGAAATTTAATATATATTTTTTTTAGCTTTGTTACATTTTTTTATATATATATATATATATATATATATATATATATATATATATATATATATATATATATATATATATATATATATATATATATATATATATATATATATATATATATATATATAGAAAAAATTATTAATAATTTAAAAGGTAAATTATTACTATTAGTATTATTTTTATTATTATTTTTATCTTTATTTTTAAATAAAATGAATTAAAAACCGAAAATAAATAAAAAATATTATTATTATTGTTTTAAAATAAATAAATAAAATTCGGATGGGAATTAAAAAATAGAAAAAGTAGAAATATAAAATTAAAAAGTAAAAGTAAAAGTAGGTAGAAATTGTTTAATAAAAAAAGTAAAAGAAAGTGGAAAATTAAAAAAATAAAAGTAAAAGAATGTGGAAATTTAAAAAATAAAAAGTAAAATAAATTTGGAATTAAAAAATAAAAGTAAGGGTATCTGATTTTTGTTTCTAAAAAAAGTAAAAGTAAGTGGGAAATAAAAAAAGAAAAGTAAAACACGTGGAAAATAAAAAAAGAAAAGTAAAAAAGTGGGATTTTAAATATATTAAAAGTAAAAAAAGTGAGAAATTAAAAAATAAAAGTAAAAGAAAGTGGGGAATTATTTTTCTTAAAAAATAAGAAAAATGGGAAGTGAAAATTCTTTTTAATTAAAAATAAATAAATAAATAAATAATAAAAAATTGAAAATTTCGATTTTTTTCTTCTATAAATAGAAGAGAAATGTGATGAAAAGGAGGGAGAGAAAGAAAAAAGAGGGAGGAGCGAATTGAGCGAAATTTATTTTCTTCTTTTAGGATAAGGAAATTTCTACTTGTGTCATTCTTTCTTCGTCTTTCTTTCAAAAAAAACAGCAGCTTCACCACCCAAAAACAACATTTAAACCTCAATGGAACAACCCTTTTAATACAATAAACTACCATTCAAACCCAGTCGAATTAGTGAGGTTTTTAGTTAAGGTCGTCGGCGAGTTTCGATACTCCATTTCAGGACTTGTGTGCGGTCTGAATGAGTTTAAGATTCAAAGTTGTAAAACCGTAAAGTTTCAGATTCAACTTTTGAGGCCCACTTCTTATCTTGTTTTGATTAATGATATGAGTTGCTTCTTTTTCTTTTGGTGTTCTTTTGTGTTCATTTATATTTTGAATGAATGAAATTATTCTCTGTTAAATTTGCCAATTTTTTAGCTTCCTCTTTGTATATTTATTTTAGTTCATTAGCATGTTCTCTTAAAAAAGGGTTCATCCATGAATAGTTTAATGAAATTTGCTAATTGATAAGTGAGTTGTGATTGTTTATAAAAAAATAAAATAAAAATTCTCATTGAAATGGAAGCTCAAGCAATGTTATGTCTCTATTTGGTTATTTAGTCATTCATGTGTTAATAAATGAGCTTTAGTAGTTTTATCTTTGTTTTAAATTAAGCTGTCAATTGTCTAAAGTATAGAGCTAAGTTGTTAAACAAGTTTAACTAGAATTGTGTCACCGGTGAAGATCCAATGTTTGGGCCTAGACACATGGGTTGTTGAAGGAAGTGGAGTTGTGAGGTTACTATAAGCTAATGAAGAAAGTTAGTTTATTTTTGGGCCAAAACTTGAAATTTGCTAGGCCCATTAATCTCATACAATGGCCCCATTTTGTAGTTCTTGTATAATTAATTTAATCTATTTCATGCTTTTCTACAATAACATACTCTTATGGCTTTACAAATCTCAAATTAGTTTAAGACAAATAATTCATAAACTTTGTAGCTTGCTTTAGGCACGATTAATAAATTATCGTGGCCATGGGTACGGTTCCCGAGGCATGGTCACGATACGTAAATCCCAATTCGAGTGCGCGTTTCACGCGACTTGACCATAACTTCAAATAATAATAATAAACATGTTGTAAATCGCGGGTGCGTTTCACGTGGCGCGGTTTGCAATGTGTACCAAACGACAAGTGTACGACATCGTAACTTGTTCAAGAAATAACTCCATAAATACTAAAAATCGATTTAAATACATAATTAAAAGCGGTCAAAGGTAAAATGCACAATAAGTTTAAAACCGGTAATAAATCAGATAATTAAAAAGTAAAAAAAATAATAAAAAAAATCAGATAATTAGGCCAAGTATTAATTGTTAAGTGACTGTGCTAAAACCACGAAACTCGGGAGTGCCTCACACCTTCTCCCGGGTTAACAGAATTCCTTACCCGGTCTTCTGTGTTCGCGGACCAAAAATAAGAGTCAAATTTCCTCGATTTGGGATTCTAAAATAAGTCGGTGACTTGGGACACCATAAATTATTCCAAGTGGCGACTCTGAATAAATAAATAATCCCATTTCGAATAATGTCACTTAAATCGAGAAAATTTGACTCTTATTTTTGGTCCGCGAACATAGAAGACCGGGTAAAGAATTATATTAACCCGGGAGAAGGTGTGAGGCACTCCCGAGTTCCGTGGTTTTAGCAAGGTCGCTTAACAATTAATACTTGGCCTAATTATCTGATTAATTATATATTTAGAACCTATTGTGCATTTTAACCTTTTAAACCGCTTTTAATATTATGGAATTTATTTGAACAAGTCGCGATGTCGCGCACTCGTTTATTTTTGTACACATTACAAATCGCGCCACGTGAAACGCCCCCGCGATTTACAACATGTTAATTTTATTATTATTCGAATTTACGGTCGAGTCACGTGAAACGCACACTCGAATTGGGGATTATGTATCATGACTATGCCACGGGAACCGTACCCATAGTCACGATGATTTATTTATTAATCGCGCCTAAAGCAAGCTGCGATATTTATTATTCTTCCAAAACCTTGAGATTATTGTGAGGCCATGAGTTATGGAAGTCAATTGTGGATGAAGTGTAAAATTTAATTAAAAAGAGAGTTAACATGATCACTGATATATCTAAGAAAATAATACAAACGCGAACAGAACACTTTCTTGCTCAATTTTCGACTAAAGAGACAATTCAAATTTCCCAATAGATGGATGCCCTCAGGATTATCTCTAATTAATTTAAGCTGAGGATTCCCATCAACAACAGCATACTTTATTTTCACAATCAGAACCACTAACATTCATAGTACGATAATCATCTAGGAACTATATAGTGAATTTTAAAGGCTCATGACCGACACAAGCATAGAAAGTCAAAAACAATGAGGATTGAGTTCACTAGAAATATATATACATGGAATTATTTGAAACCACAAAAAAAATGTCTCATAAAGTACCGATCAACAATTCAAATAAGCAATCAAGATTTTTATCTAAAATAAAGCAATTAAATGATTTAGCAAAAGCAAACAAACATAATACTCAACTAATCCATAGTAAAGACAAATTGAGAATGGACCTTAACTGAAGCAACGATTTTCTATTGAACAAAGCTTCCAACAAAATTCATACAACGACCACTCATGACAGATCCTAGACCGAAAATCGACTTTAGACCGGAACCTCGAACACGAACCGGAACTTGTTTGGTGCAGTAAACTAAAACAGAAATTTAGGAGAAGGAACAATGAAATCCCAGAACCAAAACCTTAGTTCTTATTCAAAGATTCTGTCCAATTTCGTCCGTTTTCTCACTGTATCGTTCTTGTTCTTTCTTACTTTTTGAGTGCGTGTGTGTCGTTTTCCTTTAGCTTAGGAGATTCAGTCTGCCGCTGATTCTCTCGAATGTGTGCGTGAGAGCTGATGATAAGAAAATGGGGTCATTTTTCTTTTGAAGGAAGCAGGGGCGTTCCTTTTTTGGTGGGGGTATGAATTAGGTTCTTCTTTTAGATTAGTGTTCTATTAGGATTTTATATGGTGTAGGAGAATTAATCCTAACCTTTAGATGAAAGTAAATCAATGGCTATGATTAAGGGGGTTTTAAAGGGTGAGAAAATGGTTTGGGATAAAAGTAATCGGGAATAATGAGCTTTTGTCTTGCTGGCCACAAAATCCGAAAATGAGCTCACAATTGGCCCAAATTCAATTCTTTCACATTGAACAAAAATAAAAATAAAAATACTAATACTACCAAAATATACTAATTAATCTTAGTTAATAAGAATAAACTATTAAAGTGAACTATATATTAAAAATAAAAATATTTTTGGTATTTTTTAAATATTATAAATATCATAAAATACTAATAAGCTAACAAAAATATATAATAAGAAAAGAAATATTATAAAACTATTTTTGTGTTTTTAAACTTATGTTTTAAAATTAAAACTAAAAGTTGACTGAAAAGTTGCATGGGTCAATAAAAAAAATAACTATTTTTTTAAAAATACTAATTTTAAAAGTTGCGCGGGTCAAAAATTACGTGCTTACAGCTGCCCCTCTTTACTTGAAAACACGAAAAATTTTCGGAGCAAAGAACAGTAATTGATTTATGACCCGATGCTTATTCAAAATGTAACAAAGACAGACAAAAGATTGTGACCGAGCCTTGGTATCTAAGCTGCCTACATATCCTTGGCTATAAAGGAATCAGGCCACATGTAGTTCAGAAGTGATGGAGTGTGTGGAGAGGATGAGAGAGTCGAGTGAGATACCGTTCCATCGAGATTCCGGTCCGCAATCCTGTTATTACATCAAAATCAAAAATGAAAAAGACTAACCAAGCCTGTCAGCTATGAGTTACAAGATTCCTATCTATAAGTCTTCTGAAGCTTGATCTTGAGTCTTGAATGGTTCTTCATGCAGACTTTTTATTCGAACCTTGATGCTTGCTAGCTGCAGGTGCAGATTCATCTCTTCAGCTTCTTCGGATCAGGACAGGACATGCAAAGCTTGCGACTTCAGTCATGTCTTGAGCAGCCCATATCTTTTCATCTGCTTCTATATTTTGAATTCACTTTTTTTTTTTTTTATTCTGGATTGAGATTTCTTATTTTGGTCATCTCGGACTGTCGACTTGCATTCTTGAAGCGAGCTTCTGTACTTCTAACTTGAATTGAATTCTGAAATGACTTCCCTCGTTCTTCAGGTGGGTGCCTCCAACTGACTTGAAATTTGAAATGAATTCCCTCATTCTCCAGGTGGGCGCCTGCCAATGACTTGAAAATTGAAATAAACTGGAAGTTGACCCTATTCTTCAGGCGGGCACCCTGTTGCTTGCACTTGAAATAAACTTGAACTTGCGGTAGACTTGAGCTTGCAACCTTGTTCTTCAGGCGGCTCGCGCTACTTCTTATTTGAATTGAAAAACTGGAGATTTCCCCTATTCTTTCCAGAGTTCATTTTTCCTTATGTATCATATTCGAGTTTGTAGCCAGTTGGCACATTGTTGGTGTCATACGAGATCTTGGTCAGTGTTTGAAGTGGCTTATTGCATGTGTAGCTTATACTGGGTGAGACGAGACTACTGGACCTGATATAAGTGCAGTCAGATTTATATAAGGTATATTAAAGAACAAATATCGCTATTCAGTTCAGAATGAGGTGATGGTCCTTGTTTGGAGGAGAAACTCCATGATTTGTTAATTCGGCAGTTGGTTATAAATTTTTACACATCTCTTCTGTCGTGGCAGCATTTCAAGAGTTGGAGCATGACTTATATGTGTCATGAGGTAAGTTGTGGGCATCAAATTTGTGGAATTTCGGCTATTGCTATCAGAGGATATTATTATGGTTATGTGAATTATGCGGTGCATGGTGTGGATTTAGCAAAGGTATGAAACCATGTATTAGTGCATCATGTAGTGATTGATATGGTGTTCGGATGATGGAAACAGGCCTGGAGGAGAATTTCGGATGTTGGAATTGGGCTCTAAGGCTTATTTGACAAAAAAAAAGGAATCTTTAGACTAGCTCGAGCTAGTGAGCTCAACTATTTTTGGTAGCACGGGTAGGTGCACGATGTGTTAAACAATGATTTCAGACAACTCCACAGCAGTTCTTAGCACGTTCGAGGACGAACGTATGTTTAAGTGGGAGAGAATGTAATGACCCGACCAGTCGTTTTGAGCTCTAGCGCGTCGTTCGGCAGTTTGAGACCCTGAACAGCTTCACTTCAGGTATTATGACTTGTACACATAGTCGGAATTTAATTTAGTAAAGTTCGTAGTTGATTTAGAAAGAAAATTCTCATTTCGAAAGCTTTAAGTTGGAAGAATTGACTAAGGTTGGAATTTTTGAGTAAACGACCTCGGAATCGGGATTTGAAGGTTCCAGCAGGTTCCTATGTTAATAAGTGTACGAGTCATATTATAAGTGATGTGGGGTCTAAGGAGAGCCCTAAGTCAAGTTAAAAATTACATGATAGACTAAAGTTCCAAATGAGTACACACAAAACCTAACTTTGGACGAGCATGCCTATATATATATATATATATATATATATATATATATAGGGAGTTATATGGTGGACAACCTATCAAATGAAAGATCTTTGAGTCTAGTTTCTAACGCTTTAAAACGTTAGTCATTTGGATATTTCTACAAGGAGTTATGGACGTTTTAGTAAAAGGTGTCCAGCATGGGAAAACTTGTAATACGAGGTACAATCTGCACAGCGGAAGGTACAACTCGCTGAAGCACCTGTGCCTATATAAGGCAGTCACTGGCAGCAGCCATTTTTGGGGATTTTCTTGAGCTAGAGATTGGTTCTTTTATGGTGGATTCGACCTTGGGGACTACTTAAGAATACAAGGTGAGTTTTTTTTTTTAGATATTTTAAGTTAATAACATCCTATTAACACTAATATTAACATCCTTCAATCTTTGAAATCCCTAAAAATCTTTCAAGTTGTTCAAGAACGCCAAATTTCCCAAACATTGGAATTTTAAGGAAAAACATCAAGAAGGTAATACTAATGCTTCAAGATCATTTCTTATGAGTCGGTGAGAGTAATTCTAATATTTATTTCAAGTTGTTATGATTTGATAATTAATTTCATAAACCCTAGTTCATGGCATGAATAATGTTCTTGAGAAAATGAGGGAAAGATAAATAGTGTTCTTAGAAACGATATTAAAGGATGCAATGAACCTATGAAATCATTTTCTAGCTTAGTTGGAAGTGTTCAACTAAGTAATCACCAAATTGAATGTTTTGGAAATGTTGGTTAAGGAAGACGATGAATAGTAATTTGGCGGTGTTGGAGAATTAATATAATATCATTGATGACTTCAAATGGGTATTAAATGATAAGAATGGAGTTGAATGTGCTAGTAAGTGAACCAATTAGACGATTTGAGCTGGAGGCTTGTAGCCAACTTATGAGCTATAAATGGATATTCATAAATATTTTTGAGTCATATTTTGATTGTTGGGATTGTAATTGTAGATATCAAATTGTTGATTGCGTATGAGCATTTTAATCAATGTTACGATGTCGGAGGAGGATTAAAAACTTGTAAATATTAATAAAGCGAAAGCGAGTTTTGGAGCGTTGGGCGGCGGTCGAGTTATTTGAAAGGCTTAGGAGCCGGCTATGGAACTTCGGAGCGAGGTAAGTCTCTTGTCTAACCTTGTAAGAGAAAATTTACCCCTAGGTGATTTAAATTAATAATTGTTGCTAATTATGAGAGCTACGTACGTACGAGGTGACGAGAGTCCGTGCGTAGCTACTAATATTGCTAAGTCCGGGTAGTTTAGGCTTGATACTTACTGGGTACACATTGTTTACGTACTCATGCTACACTTACTGCACATTTTTTGTGTAGGTACGTATATGTCTAGCGGGCTTGTGGGCACAGAGGTGTGGTTAATGCGGAGACTTAGGTGAGTTGCATTCTATATTACGATCCGCAGCCAGTAGAGTCTCCTTCAGAGTTATTTATATTTTTCCTGTCTAATTTGTATTCCGGACAGTTGCTGTATTTTATTTTATATTCCTAGTAAATGCTCATGCACTTGTGACACCGAGTTTTGGGAGTGATTATGGGTTGTTTAGTAATTTAGTTGCTAAGTTATTTATCACTTACTCTATGAGTTCTATCTTTACTATTTAATTGAGGAATTTTTAATTTCAAAAATATTAAAATGGGTAATTAAATTAATTAGTCAAGGTTGGCTTGCCTGACAACGGTGTTAGGCGCCATCACAACTTTTAATGGGTTTTGGATCATGACACTTATTTAGGGGAGCGGGGTTCTAACAGTCAAAACGATCGGTTGGGTCGTTACAACAATATTTTAAATTTATCTAAGGAAGCAATTCTAACACCAATTATTTTACGTTATTTTTGAAAAATATATGCCGAGTTCCGAAAATTGACAAAAAAATAAATAAAGCACATTTGAGCCAAAAGTTCGCCATTAAGGGTGTGTTTGGTATAACGAAAAATATTTTTTTAGAAAACAAGTAGTAATCTTACTCATTTTTCGGTGTTTGGTACTCAAATTAAGGAAAATAAACTTGTTACGACTATAAATAAGATTATCACTTAGGAGTGTGGTGGAATGGTTGAGACTTAAGACTCCTTCCATCCTTTAACCAAAGAGGTCTAGGCTTTAAGCTCTGAAAATGAAGAATTTTTGGATAGGGAGCCTTGGACTTACCTTACGAAAATGCATGCATGGTAACAAGAATTTTATACTTCATTAAGTTACATCTTTTTATAACACACAAATTGAATTACACTTTACATCAAACACAAATTGAATTTTACCCGTCATCTATAACAAATTAAAGCTTTAAAGTAAATACAAAGCTAAATAAAGACAATGATATCTTGTGTGCTCCAAACAAATGATGTGCTACTCTGAGGTTTTGTTTGTATGAGGTGACTTGGAATCCCTTGGAATTCCTGAGTCTTTTTTCTTCTGAAAGTGTCTTCGCAAACCTGTCAAATATAATATAATTCAATTAATTATTTAACACGAAATACTTTTCTTGGTATTAGTATTACTATATACAACTATATAAGATGGTAATG